>NC_057705.1:304842-361314 GCF_014466175.1 Vespula pensylvanica
AGAGAGAGAGAGAGAGAGAGAGAGAGAGAGAGAGAGAGAGAGAGAGAGCTAAGGGCGAAGGGTCCGTCTAACGACGTTCTTTGATATCTTCCCGCACCCGTATAGCTATCGAGGTCATGACCGAGGTCAATAAAGGTGCACGGTCGACCGAGACAAAGTCGATGATCGCGAAAGACGATACTCGAAGATATAAAGATATAATGAATTTCTCGCGAGAGAGGATAAATAAACGTTTTAACGATGGAAAATGTTAAAGGTGTAGTCGCGCGGCTCGTTTAATAAAAGAAAGTGGGCGCGATAGTAATTTCGTGCTCGTCGACCATCGAAACGCGCGGGACGTTGATAAACGAAGAAAGCTGCGAGGAGAGCGATCCGACGCGTTAGGCGAGAAGTTTCCGAGTTCCTCGAGGAAACTTTCGTAACGTCGACTTCTATTTCGCTACTACTCGAGTGACCGCTCTCCCGACTCGAGAGAGCGGTACTCTCCCTTCGGCATAAACGTGCCTCTGTTTCGTCTTGCGGAGAAGCAAACGCGTGCATGCGTATCGCCGCGTCGAGTCCAACGGTTTTCTTGCTCTCCTCTCTGGTGCCCGTCGACTCAGAGCTCGGTCATTGTCTTCCTACTTTAATACCTTAATGATCCGAGGAGACTCCAACGAGAATTATCGCGATCTAAATGAACTTTCCATCTCGTTTCCATCTCGTTTCCATCTCGTTTCTGCTCGAAGGAGACTCGAGATAGGAACGTAATTATATCGTTTAAGCTATAATGGAATATCTCGGTTATATCCAAACGAGCGAGCCGGCGATGATTGGAAACCACGAGAGAGCTTTATCGCGCGATCTAGACCGATCTGTACGAGCGGATCCGTGGAATTTGAATCCCCGTTGCGTGATCGATACGACGCTCTAAATCGATCGGAAAGCGAGAGACGTAGAGAGAGAAAGAGAAATAAAAAAGGAAAAGCTGGAAAGAGTCCGGTGTCTCGCCGTGACCGTTCGTTTTATTCGATAAAAAATGTTTCGTCCAGACGATAAAACGAATTCTGGCCTATCGCATTTAATCTCGAAATACGAATCTTCCCCAACATTTCTTTCCCATTTCGATGCGACGCGATAGAGGATACTCTCGGCGTATTATCGCTAATAGACCGAGCGAAATGGTTTTGGCTTTCTACGGAGGTAACATCCGAGGCGAGGTTACGATGCGACGCGCATACTATACCTGTCTCCTCGTTTCCGTTTCCGGTACTACCGTAACCACGAGAGGTGGATTATCTACGCGGTTAAAAAACAGCTTGCTCGAGAAGAGAGCTCGGTAAACGTAGTGGATCTTTGCGCGGCTCGACGATAAGGAACAATGTAAGTTTTAACCGATAACGAGCGATTAGATATATCGTTTTCTCTTCTCGATTTTAACCGTCTTCTACGTTAGCCTCGAATCGAGAGCTCCGTTCGAGAAACACGTGATTGAAGCGTAGACCGTTCAACGAAAAAAACTCGTTCGATCCTATCTAATTCGATACGCGGCGACCGACCGTATCGTAATTTATCTCAAACATCGAGCTAATACATTAACGACCAGATAAGCGGCTATTTTCGTATTTCGAAACTAGCTCCATTGTCCGAATAGGTGTATTTAGAATCACGTAAACGAGTATCTCTCTCTCTCTCTCTCTCTCTCTCTCTCTCTCTCTCTCTCTCTCTCTCTCTCTCTCTCTCTCTCTCTCTCTCTTTCTCTTCGTCGTTGCGTTGGACGTTGGACGTCACGTTTCGCTCGATTTAAAGCGTAAATGAAAGTCCGTTCTCGAATTAGCTCTCTCGAGCTACGAGGGAAAATAATGTCTATGCGCGAAAACTATTCGATAAAGATGTTTCGAGGAACAAACGATACAAAAATAATAGAACCATTTATGAAACGATTGCGAGTTTACATCGGGCGATACAAGTCGAGCGACGTACAGAAATACAGAGTAGACGCGATTCGTTCCGGAAACGAGTAAATCGAGCGTAACCCGTACGATCGTTTTATGAAATCTAACGGGCAGCATCGAGGATCGTCGAATTAAACCTCGAGAGATATCTTTTCCACGAACGAACTTTTACACCACGTTCGTCCCCGTGGATCGATCGCGCGATCTTTCGTAAGGACGACGAAATTCTTTTCGTTCCCGGAAACTGGGACTCCAACGACGCTAAGGATGCCAACGATACCAACGTTCTTATCTACATCGACGTATATAGGCCATCTAAATGGAAAATAGACCGAGATCGTCCCCTTGTTTTGTTTCTTTTGTTGTACTCCTATCTAATCTAATCTGCCTATAAACGTTTAACCTACAATTAGTACAGAGAGGCTACCACATAATTACCAGACTTAATAGGACGAACGTGCGAAACTATAGACGCTGGCCTTGTAATCGAGAATCGTTCCACGTCGTTCTACATTTTTCATACTTCCTGTTAAAGTTCGTTTAACCAGTATTCCGAAGACACGACCGTAAAAAAAAAGAAGAAAAAAAAAGAAAAACATATAAAGGAAATAGCGTTGATTCGAAACGTCTTCTCTAGCAGAAGAGTTCTATGGCAGGTCGTTCGATTCCGCAGAGAAAATCAGAGACGGTTTTCCTTTTCTCCTATTAAATCGGTATGAAAATTTTCCTATTAAATCGGTATGAAATCGATTCGACGGTACGATCGCACGAGAGCGTTCAACGTCGGAGTCAACGACCACACCTGTGGCGTCGTTTGGGAACGCCGTTGTGGAGTAACGCGTGACCGACAGTGAGTGGGATGCTGCCGTTCGAGAGTATTATACTGTTTTCCGTGCTCTCCTTTCTTTTTCGTTAGGCACGAGAGCGAACAAGAGAAAGAGAGAGAGAGATAGAGAGAGAGAGAGAGAGAAAGAGATCGACGTGTTCGCATTCACGAAGAACGAATCGATTCTCGTCCCCTCGAACGTTTTCCGGATCGTTAGGCAGCGTGTCAGAGCCGGCCGAGCACCAACTCGTTCTTTCGTACGCGTCCAACTCCGAGGCAGAACCATCTCGTCCTTCTCCTCTCCGATCGGAAATGAAAACGAGAAGGAAAGCCGTCTCGTTCGCGCTACTTCTCCTCTCTTTTCTCTCTTTCGTACGACTACGAGATGACGGCTCGATAAGGGAGAAGAGACGACGAAAGAAAGGAAGAAAAAAAATTGAAAAAAAAAAAAAAAATAGGAAAAAATCAGTTACATCGAAGGAAATGGTCGATTCGTTCCTCCGAGCAAAAAAGATTCTTGCCTGATATCTCGCGAGACTAGTTCCTTTTTTTTTTTTGTTATTTCTTTTATCTATTTCCTATAGGACGTTCTACGAGAAAATCGTAGCTTATCGCGGATCGAGCGAGTTCTCGTAAGAGGAGTAATATCGAAGGAACGTGCAAGTACTTGAGTCGACTCGTGACGGAAAAGTAACGTGCGCAAAGAGTGACGTTCGACTACGATGCGTTGGAAAGTGTGTGACGTTCCGCGAGATCGTGAAAGACACGCGATAGGAACGACTTCCTTTGACATTGAACGACGATGACATCAGACCGAACGACTCACCGACTCGAGCGTTAACTCGCGAAGACGATTCCTGTTCGCAGGAATTCGAACGGAAAGAAACGATTTTAATAGAGATGCAGTAGGCACGAGAGACGCGAGAATAAAAAATATTTGAGGAAGGAAGAAGACTCACCGGAAGGACGTACTTCTTCTTCTTCTTCTTCTTCTTCTTCTCTTCTTTCTCTCTTTATCCTAGACAGGCAGCTCGTTGTCCTGCAACCCAGTCCTCGAATTCCAGAAGGATAAAGAAGGCTTACAGGAATGACTGAGGCACTACTCGATCGGGACACGAGATACTCGCGTGACGCGAGGAGGAACGAGCGTGTGCGTTAAGCCGGTCGCGCACTTTGGCATAAAACGCGCCACGATCGCGTCGCACGGTCGCGCGCGCGCGCGATCTCCCGAAGAGGTTAGGCGCAGGGAGGAGGGAAAAAGAGGGACTGTTGGAAGGGAGATGGAAAATAAAAAGGGTGGAGGCTGGTTATTAGGAGGAGGATGAGGATGACGACGACGACGACGACGATGATAAAAGGAAAGGAATCGCGCAAGGAACGCGTAAGGAGGAAGAGATGTGCGCGACCGAGAAGACAGAGAGGGAAATAGTCTGGGGAAAGGGAAGGAGGAAGAGGGAGAGAGAGAGAAAAATAGATAGATAGGTCGGATGAAAGGAGAGAGACGGACGGACGGACGAAGACAGAGAGACAGAGAAAGAGAGAGAGAGAGAGAGAGAGAAATCCGGCGCACCGCGCGCACGCACGCACGCACTCGTGCCCGGCCGGGACGTCAGCTCGAGTGGTGCGCGATACGACGATATCGATACGGGCCTCGGGCCGCCATGCACTAACCGTCCAGACGGTTTACTCGCCCGTATTCCTGCGCATGTTCCCCTTCGCTCGATGCGCGCGCATCGCTCGCGACCTCCCCACCCCCTCGCTTCTGCGCCGCAACACGAACGCCTCTAGCGACGATTTCTTCAAACTGCTAGTCCTTGGCTCTCTCTTACTCCCACGCTCGCTGTTATCGACTCTAGGTGTTTTTCCTTTCTTCTTTACCCATACGGATCCTTTACCTGATGGTCAATGAAATACGATCGTTAATATTATCGACTCGACTCGTTCGATAAAAAAACGCGAGGACGGTAACGCATCGCAGATGCATCATCGTCCTCGAAAGAAACTAGATACGTAAGCTTCGATTAAAATGTTTACATTTTTTTTAATTTTTTATAATTTCTTTTCTGAACGTTTTACGATCCATACGATTCTGTATAACGATCGTATGAAATAAAAAATATTTCGATTACTTTCAACAGATATAAATATATTAATATCATTTTTAAGCTTTCTACGTAATCTTACAATAGTATAGTAATGTATAAACAACGAGGGACCTAGGAAAATATGAAGTGTGATAAATTATGTATACATATACATTTACAACTAAAATAATTATAAAAACCTTACGCGATACGTTGTAAAAATTGCGTGATAAAAAAAAAATAAAATAGGGCCCTACGATAAAACGACAATAAAGAAATTATACATTATATGAAAATAAAGATATTATAATAATTGATCCCACTTTTGTATACTTTATTCCACCACCAATTCGTGATGATCGATCTCTTGGAAAGTTTCATTGATACTTTTGACCCATTCTTCCATTCTTCGTACTTCGTGTTCCTTCAATTTTCCATGTTTCTTTCTTTTTTTCTCTGATGCGTGAATATTATTTTCTTCGTCTTCCTCGCTGTCGCTTTCATTGAAATTAAATCTGACTTTACGTTTCCTCTTGTACGAACGCGTAGGAGGCTAAATAAATATCGAAGTAAATATATTAATCTCTCGAAGATAGCGCAAGATATGATAATATTATAACGATACAAACCTGTGTAAAGTGAGTAGGCTCGAGATCGGTAAACAACGATATATCTACTGAGTCATTCTTTACTTCTTTTACTTCTCCCAAAACATCGAAAGTATCCGAAAAAGCGGCTGTATCTATGAGCTTATTTTTCGTCTCGGGTAAAGGTTCTTCTGCTTTACCTTTTTCGTTGTTCTCGCTAACCTTTGCTTCTTTTGGCACGGTATCTTTTTTTATTTCCCTTAGTAAATATCTCATAGGAACTGCCGACTTTCTTTTCGTTTCTTCTACATTCCTTTTCAAAATATTTTTATCTTGTACATTGTTACTCGTTAAATCAGAATAAATTGGTGATATATCTAAGATCGTATCGCCAATATCTTCGTTAAATCCAAAAGCATTATCCAATCCCATATGTTTTGTATCGTTTATCGTTTTAATAGACTTAATGGGTTTACCGCTAATAGGCGTAGATTGTGCATCACCGAAAATACCATGAGCCGTATTTATTCTAGTACTCTGAGGCATTTCCGTTATGTTTAAGAAAGCATTTAAATTTGTTTGTTGTAGCGGTTTTTGACTCGGAGATTTAAATTTTTGCAAGCCCGACGGTCCTGGTTGGGGTTCAAAAATTTCCGTACTTTGCTCCTGCTTTTCTTCTTGGCCGTGTGGCAAAGAACCACTGCGATTAAATGTTTGTGTATTAACTAATAGTGATTGTATATTTGAATTTTCCTTATCCTTTATATGTCTCTTTTTACGTAAAGGAGAAGAATTTGTATCAGTGACTTTTCTCAATCTGTTTCTTAAAAATTTCTTAGATTTTGAAGGAGATTTAGGAGCAGCATTTTCTTTATTTTCTGTTGTATCGTTGAACGTGGATGAATCCATTGATGTAGTATTCTGTAATCCTTGTATTCCAGTTGCATTCTGCAAATCCTTATTTGAAACTCTTAATTCTTTATTATTTGCCATTTCTTCGTACTGCTCGGTAATCACAGTATTGTTACTTATTGATACAGAATTATCTAAATTTGTAATCTCTGTGCCAAATTTCCTAATGGCTTGTCCAACTTTCCTGTTTACGTAACTAAATTTTTCACAAGTTTTTTGCCTGTTTATATCTTCATTAATTATTTCTGATACGTCATTCTTTTTAATAGTCTCCAAGCATTTTGTAGCTTGATCTTTTGTACTTTGTTTAATTTTACCTTGCAATATCTCTAGTGTCCTAGGTTGTGGCGTACTTTGGAATAGATTCTTCACTTGAGAAAAAGTATTCAACGATGATAATCTCCAAGGACTACCTACATCAAAATTTACGGATGTCTTTTTAATCGGTGACAAAGACTTACTAATTAAAGAATCATTTATCGTATTTTCTTGATGTGACTTAATTCTATTACAAAAGATACTAGTTTTTCTAAATGGAGCAAAATTGTCTGGCTTTGATTTTAATGGCGTATCAAGTAACAAAATTTCATTATTATTAATGTTTTCGATAGAAATTACAGTAGGTTTTGATACAGTAATCTCTGGATGCTTTTTCGTATCTTCAGCTTGTGTTGATAGTGATTGATTCGCTTCTAAATTTTGCACATTATTAAATTCAGTTTCAAATTTGTTATTATCAGCACATGGCAGTAATTCATTTTGATCTTCAATGTCACCTTCAGATTTCTCTACAATATCAGTAGAAGGTAATAACACATGCTTTTGTTCATTATTATCTTTGATTTTCTCTTTAGTACATAACGATATTATATCACTTGACAATCTTTCTATAACCACTCTTGCTACCTTTTTCTGTCTAGGACGTTTAGTTTTTTTTACTCTCTTTTGTCCCATACGATTAACGACACGTCTTTTTCTTTTCCCTGTCAATTTTTCTTTAGAGTCATTCTCATCAAATTTAAAATCATATATATCACTCATATTTCTTAAAGATTCTTCATTAAGTTTCACGGATTTATACACAGGCAACTTTAACTTATCACTCACTGCTGGTTCATTTTCTAATTCTATATCTTTTTGCTGCTGAGATACAATATTTGTTTGCTGTAACACAGAATCCTCGCAATAATTCCTACACTCTTTTCTTGGACGAAGTCGTTTGGACAAAGCCTCCTGATTTGAAAAGGATTCTTTTAGAGACATTTGTCGAAAACTTGATGTCTTATTTTTTAGCTTCACTCCCTCTGGAATGTTTGCTTTTTTCTTACTACTTAAAACTATGCGTTTTGTACTTCTAGTTCCAGTAGTACTTTTTCTTTTAGATCTTGATACGATCTCTTTTTCTTCTTTCCCTTTTATCATCTCTATTTTGATTAAATCAGATTTTTTAGATGTTGATCTTAAGGTTTTCATAGCTGTCTTTTTATTTGCCATTGCAGTATCAGATTTTATCGTAGATTTATTAATCTTATTAGATGTTCTGTTGGTTGAGGTCTTACCAGACCTTAAGTTTCTTCCACTTGTCTTCATCATCACTGATAACTCTTGAGAAAACAGATACTTTTTATCTTTCTTATTTGTAAAACTGTAAAATAAAAAGATATAATAATAATAATAATATAATGATCTCATGTTTTTAATTGACTTACATAAAGAACCAGAATAATATGTAGTTTATTTGTATATATTATATTTTTGCTTGTATAATTTGGTCGATGATAAAATCATAAACTTTTAAAAAAAATGGTATAAAATAAAAATTTGAGAAAATGTCTCTATTTTAGTTTGTCACAAGGCTATTACAAGACCAAATTACACAAAATAATTCACAACTTTCATCGTTCTCAATGTTTTCTCGTGCTACTTTTGTATACATGTAACACGCAATATGTTGTGCGTAATATAATCGTGGGATGAAAAATGTCAATGCCATATATACAGTAAACTTACTTTTTGCAACGTTTCTCAAAAGTTCTGCTACGTGATTGGGCGAAGATCATTTTATTTCGCTACAGGTAAATCACTGAGAAACGATTTTACGAACTCTCCTCAATTTGAAACGTAAATCCTTTGTTATAAAATGGCGTCACTTCTACCACACGCTAGTTAATTACGCATGCGTCGAATAGGTGCAACGCGGCCCAATGCCGCCATTACGTTTTTAGATACACTACTGCCATCTACCGCGCGTATCTATTTCAAATTAAAATAACAATAAAACGTAACAACATGCAATAAACGTAACATATCGAAATTTGATAATAAATAACAAGCAAAGTAACTAGATAATTATATAACACTACTTCTAAATATATCTTAAGTCTCATCCTAAAATGATGATACTTAAAAGTGAGTTAAATAATTATAACGCCAATATAATGTCTGAATAAGAATAATACTATTTTCTTTTCAATGATTTCCTATGTATTATTATTATCGACAATATTTTACATAAAATATATATATAATATATTACAATATTAATATTAATAAATAACGAACTTAGTAATAGCAATTTTTTAGTATTTTAATATCTTGGTAATCAATGTAAAGGCTATTTATGACATATTTAAGTATCACGTCCTAGTTTCTTCTTTTTTTTTTTCTTTTTTATAGAAATTGAGAAAATATAATAAAAATGTCAAGGGACAAATGTGGGCAATTTTTTATATTGTCACTTGACAGATTTATTACACGTATTAACAGTTGAAACTGGTTTGGATCTAAAGTAATTGACTTACAATTAGTATGCAGACCATGTCTAAAATAATTGAAGCAAAGAAAAATATGCACTCTCGCTTTAAAAATAAAAATACGCGTTTATGTGTATATGCATCATATATACATCACGTTTTAAATACTTTTCTTTGCTAGTAGCTTCAGAATGCATTATTTTTCTTTCTTTCTTTCTTGATTAAATTGAACCATAGCCACTGTTTCCTGACTTAAGTATTTTTTGCCCTAACTGACATGAATATTTATGAATATAATAATTATTCTATATTGGAATAGGGATAACAGTGTTATTTGAGTGTAAAAGTAATATATTTGCATGGAAAATTATCTATCTGTCTTTTGCTCGTTTCTTTTTCTTTTTAAATATTCTAATATACAAACATGTTGCAAAGTAGCAACATGCAATATCGTAAATACAGAATCATATGATAATACTTTAAAGAGGTCAAACTCTTAGGTATTATCTTAGGTAAAGATTTGCAATGAGTATATCTTAACAAAATTTAACACACACATACACATACATTATGTGTGGAACTTCTTTCAATTCGTGTAGACTAGAACATGGTCAAACGAAATAATATTAACAAATATCTCATGTACTATTTCATATACTGAAATTTAGTGACTATGTGACCTACATAAAAAGAAAGTAAACACATATTTACCTTAACTATTTGACAATTATCCGTTAAGGAAACAAGATATTAAATTACAATTGTAAAACAAATTGAAATACTTTTAAGGATAACTATAATAACAACAATTCATAATAATCACAAACAATCATATCTTGGAATGTCAAGTGCATTGTTGTGTGCCAATAAGTAGTAAATTACCGAAGCATCAGTTATATCATTTAGGACATAACTTCTTCAATGATACCAACATGGAAGAGCCAAGATGGATCAGAGGTTGGTCTGAACACAGGTTTGAAAGGTAGCAGAAGATTTTTTTGATTATACTGATTGTTGAGAGTATCTATTACAAATTTTTTCGATTCTGTTCATGTTACCTTGTCAAACTCGTATTCAGACCGACGTTACTCAGCCAGGCATTTTCCGATTTATCATGGCACCTAAGTCTTGAACAATTTGTTTTTGCTCACGATTAAACAATAAAGTTCTAGCACTTAAAAAGGATAAATCTGGTAGTTGATTCAGAACTTTCATTGTCTCTGCGTGTACAGACATGGGTCTACCAAACCTGTCCACAGTGACATGTTCTGCATTTTGCAAATGTTCTCTTCTTGACAATGACGACTTTCTATAATATAAGTCTTGACTTTTTGTAGCATTACTGCTTACTAGGAACGATTTATTGTTTATTGACGGAGCATTTTTTAATACTTTATGCGGAAAATTTTTTCCTTTACCCCCTATTTCATGTTCCTCTTTTAATTTCCAATCGATCATGTGTGGCCCTGGTAGAGGTTCGATCATTTTGCCCGTTTGTATTTGTTTCTGAGATTTTAAGCTATTGTTCAATCCACTATTGAAAGGATTCAAAGTACTTTTATTTGATATTTTCATGGATTGTAAATTGCTGTTCTCGGAGATAACGGTTGGATCTGACGAATCTGTTCAATAATAAAATTAAATATTTCTTATGAATATTAACATGAATGATGAATAAATACAGTATCATCTATTAAGGTATATTAAAACTTTTTTTATGGACAGCATGTATAAAAAATACATTTGTAAAAATAGTAGAGTGCAAGGGTAAAGGAATGCTAGCACTACCACTTACAATAATATATGGAGTCCCGTGTGTAAGCAGCTGTTTGATGATAGGATTCGGAATATGTGGAACAGTGGGGTGTTAGTAGAGGGTCAAACGGACACAATAAATCCAATGGTAGAAGAGCTGATAACCCACCACCTGTATTATTGTTTGTGATATTTAAGAGGATGTATTATATACACTTATATATGCGTGCATAGCTTAGAAAAGTAGTTTTATTTGAAAAGCCAAAGCAATCTTCGTTTCATATTTTCCGCATTTTTACATGTAGATTATTTTTCTCTATGCATTGTAGTAATTTTTTTTTAAACAATGTATACTTACTAGCATCTAAAGGATTAACAAGCCCAGAACTATTCCAATCAAATTGGGCAGCAGGTACTTCCTGGTATGATTTTGCAAACATTAATTGTGCTTTAAATGAATTTTTTGCTTAAATTATCTGTAAATTAAACTTACATCTGAAGTAGACACTCCTTGCACCTTATTCGTGGTAGACGGGGGAGAATCAACAGAAGCCTTTATCGGTTCCAAAGGTGTAAAACCAAGATTAGCTGCAAACCTTGGAACACTTGTATTCCATCTTGGCCCAAATAACTGCAAATAAAAAAGGATTTATAGTTTATTAAAAGTTATACATTTTACATGAGAAAAAAAACGTATACTTACGATATTACGCGAATCAATGCCAAGTGCATTTAAAAGCACATTATTACTAGTACTATTAGACCATTGATAAGTTAAAGCATTAGTTTCTTCTACATTTTTCAAGCACTGCCAGATTTTATCTGTTTTCGTAATTAAAGGTTTTAAATCAGTTTCAGGAAGCGTAGGCATCACGCAAAACATATTTGTTACTATATCTTCTATCTTGTTTGCAGCCTGGAAATAATCACATGATTACTAAATGATAAAAATATAGATTAATAACATGCAAAAGAAACAACCATGCGATAAAAATGCTAATATTCTGAGTGATATACTAAGCTAATAGATGTTTTTGTTGATAAATTCTAAACTCACATTCTTATTTTCTATCCGACACATAGATTCTCTCAAACTAAATTGTTGTGTTTCTACTGTACTGTTTGATGATTCAAAATTATTAAATTCTCCAAAGTCATCATCAGTTTCAGGTACTTTGGGATTAACTACATTAGATGTCCATTCATCTCCCACGCTTGAAAAATTCGTAAAATCACCAAAATCATCGTCTGCATTTTCTGTGTTACAAAGTACTGGAAAAGTATCACTCTTTTTATGTGTTGGCATTGCGTTTTCTTGTTGCATTTCTTGATAATCGCAAAAAGTATCATTTTCGAAATGTTCTATGCAGGTTCTATCGTTATAAGTGGCACATTCCAAATCTGAATTATTTTTTACATTGCTATTTTCTGCCTGTATATGATTAGAAAATGTTTTATTGGTTGGCAGTGATACGTTTACAAAAGATGAGAGATTTTGTCTAAAATCTGTTTCGCTCGATAACTTGGATAAGTTATCCTCAATTTGTACTGTATTAGATAAATTATCAGATATGACATTTAAACTGCATTCAGATATTGATACTCTATCAAGATCTTCAGTAGATTTGAAATCTGTAAAATTAGGATCTTCTTTATCGAACGAATTATTATCTATTAAAGCAGACTCTATGAAATTTTCTTCATTATTTAAATTTGTATTCACAGCAAACGTATTTTCATTGATTGCAATCATACTTTTATTATTAACTATTCCACTTGTAACATTTTCTACTATATCCAGTGTATCAAATGTATTTGATTCGAGATTTGTATTTTCTCTCCATGATAGATTAGGCAAGGTACCAATATCGTTATTTACAAATTTACAACCTATATTTGATTTGTCCCTTATAGTTTTATCTATACCCAAACCAGAATTGAAAGAGGTATATACAATATCGTTACTTAATGCTTCATTTTTATCAAATGTACCTCCAATTTCTTTAAGATCCTCCTCAATAGTTAAATCACAGTCTGATTGAGGAAAAATGTCAACATTTTTTACATCCTTGTCTTGAGAGGGAAGAGAATCGGATAATGTTTTACTATTTTGCATAGAATCACACTTCTCAATGCTTTTATTACTTTCATTCTTCTTAATTCTTTCATCCATCGACTTGCATTCTAAGTGAGTATCATTGACTGTATTAACAATTGTATCATTATATGAATTGCTTACAATTTCGTACTGTAGATCAAAACAATTTGCTTGTGAAACTGATAACTCTTTGTGCAATATTTTATTATTATCAAAACTACTCCAATCTGCAGAATCTTTAAATTGTTCATAGTTATAAAAATCACTGTCTAGATGTTGTAATCCATCAGATGTATTTGTGGGGTCATCTAAATCTAGGCTTAAAGGTTCTACATCATCATTGACTTCCAAATTATTTAATGAACCTTCATGCTCGCTCACAGTCTTCACACTATTCGCTAAGCTACTATTATTGCTACTGACTACACTCTTATTAATAAAATTTACTTTATCTAAGATGACCTGAGTACAAATTTCGTAAGTATCATTATTGTTTTCTGTAGTTTTTAAATCATTCTCACTACATAGATTTAAGTTATCGTGTTGAATGATACTATTATCATCAAAATTATTTTTTTTAATACTACTATTTTCTGAATTATCGTGTAATTCTATGTTGCTCACAATATCTTCTGCTTTCTCAACAATTAAAACATCATCTGGAATATTACATTTAAGAATGCTATCATTTTTAGAGCATATGTTAGATGATGGAGAATAATTAACTCCATTTACTTTTGGAGAAACATTTTCAGACATTATTGGTGTTTGAATAGGAGTGATAATTTTATGTGGTGAATCTGATGTAATGGATAAGCCTGTAAAACAATAAAAAATTATCATAATATAGAAATTTTATGTATACACAAATTTTAAATAAAAATATGCGATTGAAATACTATGAATTGCATAACAAGTTGATATTATAATGTAATCATACCATCGATTCCACCAGCCGTAAAATCTCCAAATTCATCTTCATCCGAATCACCAAAATTATCCAAAGGTGGAGGTGTAGAACTCACTAAAGGTGGAAAAGCCATCTTTCAAACCTGCTTTAAATCAAAAATAAATAAGTTAATAATATTTAAGTATCAATCTTTTATATTCTATACATATAATTTATACTATAGAATTATTACTCTTGGATTGAAATTGTGTTCCAATATAATATACTACAATGTTAATTATAGATTTTAGAAATGACTCTTTAATGCACATGCCTCCTATATGGACTTATTTAAATAATATAGTACATTTTTTGCAAAATATTGAATGTTTTCCTTACAATATTTCAACATGGTAGATACATTGAACACTGTATTTATAGGTTACACATCGTTTATATTCTATTGGAAAATATTTTGTCATAATATAATAGAAGAAAGATCCCCTCGATTATCGGTAGTAAAACAACTAATAGCCTTTTATTTATATGCGTACTGTCTGTAAAGAAAAATCCTTGACAGATGTATATACTTACACAAGTAAATCTCGTATCCGCTCCAAAAAATTAGGAGCACTTTTTCACAATTTTATCTTATAATTGAACTATTCATTTTTTAATAATTTAAGGAAATCGCCTGCTTTCTTACACAATTGTTACTGTCACAGCCAAATGCTAAATATCGATGATCGTCCGTATGACGATTAAATACGTGACAGTGATAAAGTCATGAGACATTAGGAATATCACCTGTTCTCCGCACTGTTGCGACGCAATTGCTATCTGCGCACCTGCCATTTGTGACACGCGCGTTTTACAAAATTAATTAGTCATCGTAGCAATATTATTTCCATAATAAATTTAGCTAAAATGTATTGTTCTTTTATATAAATTAATTCAAAATATATACTAATGTTACTAAAAATAAAAAATATTGAATGTTAATCTAAACGATATAAAAAAAATCAAATGGTTTATTTTATAAATATAGATCTCACTGTTTATTGAAAATATGACAAACTATAATCGGTGAAATAATTTGTTATAAATTTAAAACATTTACATTTCATTGTCCTTCTTGTTTGGCATTATGCTGAGTACGTCGATGTTTTCTCATGTCGCCCTTTTGCCGAAAACATCGGCCGCATACATCGCAAGCATGTGGTTTTTCCCCAGTATGAATTTTTATGTGATTGTTTAGAGCTTCCGTTCTTGTAAAAGCTTTTTCGCAATAATGACATTTATATCGACGATCGCCTCTGTGTATCAATCTGTGTTGGTAAAACACAGATCCAGTTAGAAAAGCTTTATTGCAAACGTCGCATTTGAAAGGTCTTTCTCTTGTATGTTTTTTTCTTGTATGATCTGCTAGGTCAGGCTTTATGGTAAATCTCTGATCGCAATATTCACATGCATAAGGTTTTACTCCCATATGAAATCTTTTATGTGTCCACATGTGACTAGATTGGGTGTAACTCTTACCACAAATATTGCATACATACGGTCTTAAACCACTGTGTCTTCTTTTATGAGCGTTAAGAGAATTTGCAGTCGGTAGTAAACTACCGCATATGTCGCACGGGAATTTCGAGCATTGATCTCGTCCATGGTTTTGTATATTTTCCTTTTGATCAAATATAGATCCACAAAGTTCACAAATATATTTCATATTGCCAGTTTCAGAAATACGCGGTACATGTTGATGTCTTTTTTGCTTATGTTTGTAAAGAAGAGATAATTCTTTCATATCTTTATTACATATATCGCATAAGAATACAGTTAGCACTTTAAACACACGTGGATGCTCTTTCCAATGTAAAACAACTTCTGCGAATGATTTGTAAATTGTCTTGCATATATTGCAGCTATAAGGTCTTTCCACAACGTGTTGATTCTGGTGATTCTTTAAATTTTCAATATCAGTAAAATGCATATTACAGAATTCACAATGGTATATCTTGGATATTAATAATTCTTCTATTAATATTACTTTATCCTCGTGTATTTTATAATGATTATCTGCATCATCGCAACAATTGAAAGCTGCTCCACAGCGAACACATTTCCATATAGTTTGGTTATTTTCAATAATTATACCATGTGCAGCTGTATGTTTATTTAATCTTGATTTTTGTGTAAAACTTTTAGAACATTGAGAACATCTATATGGTTTCTCTGGTAGATGTGTTACTACATGTCGTTTTAAAGTATATCCATCTGAAAATCCCTTGTTACAAACTTCACACACATGTGGTCTATTCTTACCATCAACGCATACATGCATCCTAAGTTCCTCTTGATTACTAAATAATTTTCCACATTGCAAACATGAAACAGTCATATCCTTACAATGATATCGCTTATAATGATAATATAATTTTAATTCTTTGCCAAAAGTAATTTTGCAAATTTCACAATACAGTGCTTTTGCACCTTTATGAAATTGCATATGAAAATTTAAACGTTCCTCAAAAGTAAATGTAGCATTACATAAAAAGCATTTATATGGCTTGGAAGTATTTTGTATATTTGGCTTACATTTATGGCCATCCAAAGTTTCTTTTGTATGATACAGATTCATACATGCACCGCACTTCAAATACTTCTGCTTACTTCCTAAACATTGTAACATAATTAATCGATTTCCTGCTTCATAATCAGCCTTGAAATCATGAAATATTTTTTCCTCATCGCTACTTTCCAAAACAATATCACTATCATATAATTCGATTTCTTTTGGATTCTGTATTGCATCTTGACAAGTATTCATATGTCCTTCTATACAGAGAGGGCAAGATTTAGTGTTATTTAAAATATTTTCTGTTGTTGACTCTGTAATATTAAAGGATTGCTTCTCTTTAAGAATCTCTAATAAAGTTTCTTCCGCTTTGATACACTGAATATCAAATTCATCACACCAATTTATTTTCTCGACACATCCGATGCAAAGCTGTTTAGGTAGAGGATCTGTTTTCCTCACCTATAATATATTATTACAAGTTATCAGATTATTATGATATAAAAAAAATATAAAAAAAATTTTTTAAATCATGTTATTTAATAATACCTTTATACTCAAACAAGTGTTCATTTTATGGGCCAATTTCATTGACTCTCCTAACTCAGAATATATATATATAGGATTCGGAGTTTCTCCTGCGCATAATCGACAAAGAGAAAATACATCAGTTCTTATTAATGCACTTCCAGGTTCCATTTCTAATATTTCATTAGGTGAAAGAGGATCCTCTTGGGACCAAACAATGGAACCATCTAAATCATCAATATCATCTTCCCGATCACTTACAGTACTCACAGACTCTGACTTTAACATTTTTGTTACTGTAATGTATATAAAAACATAATAATATAATATTTATCAATAAAAATATGTCTCCTATAATAATTGTTTACAAATTGATTTTATGAAGTTGTTAGATAGTAATTAGGATTATAATTAAAACAAATCATTATTATTAATAATATACAAAGAACATTAAGAGATGAAAACATTGTTTAATTTAAAAGTTAATTGGATTCCTAATAATAATAAATAATTTTAATAAAAGTCACTGAAATATATTTTTTGGAAAAATTCTATGGATTTATTTCTAATTATAGTGAACAATAAAAGGCAAATGAAATTGTCAAGTAAGAATTGGAGTAGATTACCTTTTCCTTGAAAAGAAGACAAATATTCAAATATTCTTTCATGGCAAACTCAATGTCCTTGAATTGCAAAGCTTTTTAGTAGCTTACTATCGTTAAGACAACATTCGTAAATAAATTGTCTTGGTAACAAGAAACAAATAAATATCTACTAATTTTTGAAGTAACACGAATTACAAAAATGGATGTAATCAATGTTACGACGAATTTAACCACATTATTTAATTGTATTTTTAAAAAATAAATAATTCTTAATTAAATAATGCACAATAACTATACAACAATATATGTTCATTAATCTAAATACAAACATATTTCCAAATAATGTTATAATTACTTATAATGAAATTAAAAAAAAAAACAATAGTTTAATGATTTGAAATTTAAACTAATTTTTACGTTATATATAAAACTTCCTCTGATTGGCTGCTTAGTCATATGTAGTCATATATGTCTGTAATTTTTTATAGAACTCCTAAGTATAAAAAAATTGAACATTCACGAATAAATAAAATTTATTACGATTATATATAATAAATAAAAAATTATTTCAATTTATTATAGAAATATTTTTTTATTTAATTCATCAATGTTAATCAATAAGCATGATTCTCAACGAATAAAAAATTCCAAACGCTGATGTTTTCTTTTTTAAACACCATATGGCGTTAGTCTTCACAAAACAATAATAAATAAAAATTACTACATTAATTCATAAAATATAAAATAAATTTCTTTGAATAAATTATTTATGTTTATAATGAATGAAAATTCAGGTTAATCTTTTTAAGTTTAATTAATTACATTATAAGTAATTATAAGTAAAAAAAATAACTACATGATCGGCAAAATTTCCCTCCTCTTTCGATACACCGATGCCGAAACAAGCTGCAGTAACGGAAGACAACTGCGCAATCGCCAAAATTTCCCTCCGTCCGGCAACACTGAAACAGCAACCGGACAGCGTAGGCGCCAGAAGTACGATACCGCGTCGGTTTATGAACTTATATACAGTGAGATTTTTGTGAATATATAATAAGAAGTAAGGAATTCATTTATGACGTACATTGTCTATGTTGTAATATATTTTCAAGATAGAATTTTAGAGTAATTTTATTAAATTTCAGTATAAACGAATTACTCTTATATAGCATTCGGTACTTTACCGCCATTTTCTTTGCATTAACTTATTACTTTTTCTTCTTAGTTTCTTCAAAATATACATTAATTTCGAATCGTTGTAATATTTATAATAGATTTTAATATTATCAAATTTATAAAAATTTGATTTTTATATTCTTTATCTCATAACAAATAACAAAAACTTGAATATATTATTTATATTCTATAAGCATTTTTTCTTCTTATTTTAAAAAATTGCTGAAAATTTCAAATGTAACATTATTTTTATATAATTATATTGAAATATTATAGATATATTATTAAATAAAGTAGTAAATAATATATTTGGCTGATGCAACTAACCTAACTATACTCATATTATGAATAAGACTTATCTGTAAAATGTTTTGTATCTAAAACAACTATAAAAGTGATAACCTTATATGAAAAAATAAATAAAAAGTGTAAAATAGAATATAGTTTGTTTGTATGATCTACTATAATTTAAATTCAACGTCACTTTTTATATTATATTACTTTATATTTTTTAGTTGTATTACATGAGATATAATGAGTAAGTCAAAGGAATCGTCAGCTACGGAAGGAGAAGCTGAAGAAGAATTCAGTGTTGAAAAGGTCCTTGATAGAAGAGTTGTGAAAGGAAAGGTACATTGTATATTATATTCATAGTCTTATCTTATTTGGGAACAATATATGATTCACGTTGATTAAAAATGTTTATAATGTAAATTTTTAGGTGGAATATTTTCTTAAATGGAAAGGTTATTCCAATGATGAAAATACATGGGAACCTGAGGAAAACCTTGATTGTCCTGATTTAATAGCACAATTTGAAGAACAACGTAAAAAAAAAGAAGCAGCAGCTTCTGGTAAAAGACACGAAGAAAAAGAACAAAAAAAGAGAAAGAGTTCTAGCACACCTACACCAACACAAGCTAAGAAAAAAGCAACAGAAGAAAAGAAACCAGAAGGTAAATATATAACAATTGAAAGTTTCATATATACCAAACAAAACTAACTTTACCAGTAGTAAGTTTTAAGAGGTTAAAATTATATTAAAGCTTTTATTTTAGGATTTGATAGAAATTTAGAACCAGAGCGTATTATTGGAGCAACAGATTCAAGTGGGGAACTGATGTTTTTAATGAAATGGAAAGGCACAGATGATGCTGATTTAGTACCTGCTCGTGTTGCTAATGAAAAGTGCCCGCAAATTGTAATTAAGTTTTATGAAGAACGCTTAACATGGCATAGTCCAGCTCATGATGAAGAAAGTTCTACAAAACCTGACCAAGAGTAGCGTTTAGTTTCACAATATATGTACACAGCACGCTTTAGAATTTGCCGCATATAGCGACAAATTATATTGCGTGTTTTGTAAACCATCTTCGAAATATATTAATGTTGCACTGGGAGAATAACAAAGTCAAGCAATTTTTTACTAATAGTATACTAAGTGGCTAAATGCAAAGTACTTGCACATCTATTATGACTTTGTAAGTAACATGTTACAGTCATATTGTTGAATCAAAAATGTACTAGTATATATGACAATCTAAAATTAAGAATGATTTTACTTATTTTACCAAAAAAAAATATTCACAGTGCATTAATAAAGCGTATTATTTTACTGCACTACAATATAAAGTTAACATTATTAAGCAAAAAGAAGCTTAATTGTCACTAATATGATGCAAGTTTATTTACTCTTAGTGATTATTTCTTTTTTTAATACATTTTTTGTTTGCTTGTATTATTATGTAAAAAAGTAAAATACATGTATTATGTTCAAATGATTACAATTATAAGTAACAGAATAGTACAACAGAAACGAGATTTTTTATTTTAGGAAATATTAAATGTGTATTTTATCGTTTACAAGCACACATCTATTTAATCATACCAATACTTCACAAAAATAAAATATTTTATCCTGACCAAACGACTTGGTCAAATCTAAAAGCTTACAAAATATGAAAAAATTAATACAAGAATTACGTTACTATCGTTTGGTTTTCTTACTGTTTTTATTATTCGATATTTTGACGCGTTTTCGTTTCTTTCTATCAAAAGATCTAGTAAGTTTCTGATTTCTTTTTGTTTCCCAATCTATTTGTTTAGAAGTGGCACCATCCATTGTATTCAATGCATTTGTACTACCATGTTTATTTTTCGTACGACTTTGTTCTTCTAACATTTGCGAAAATTTTTCTGCGGATACAAATATATCGTCTAAATTCTTTTTGCTTTTCTTTTTTATCTTACGTTGTCTAATTGGATCATTGTCCTTGATGTGTTTATTTTTTATATTTAAGATAGTTCCACTTAGATCATCATCATCATTATTGTCACTATCTTCACTAAAATATATATCGCTTAGATCTTCATTTTCTATGTCTGTTATATCAAAATCATCTACATCATCCAGACTATTGTCACTTTTTTCATCAATATCATCCTCTAATTCTGTATTGCTATTAACATCATTTTCTTCATTTTCTATGTATTCACTATTTTCAAAATCATCTATTTCATCATCTATAATGAATATTTAAATTTCAGCAAATAAAAATAAATTTTATTGTATATAAATTTTATTTCATTACCTTTTTTATTTTTTATTGTTCCAATAGCTGCAGCAATATCCAAATCATCCAAATCTTTATTGGTACTAAATTTATCTAACATTTCATTGAACTCTTCACTATTAACACTTTCACTATCAGAGTCTTTATCATTGTATATATTTGTAGATTCGCTTTTTCTTTTTAAATAATGATAAAGGAATAATTCATCTACTGGGATACGCTCTTCTGCCTCATTAAGATATGCCATACTATCAACAGGAAGAGAACGTATACCTTTTGGTACATAACTACCACGCTGTGCCAATGGATCATTTTTTTTTTGTACCTTTTTATCTTCTAATTTTTTAGGATTTTTAAAGACATATCTGTCTAAAAATCGTATTAATGTCAAATCTTCCAAAGAATCTCCTGTATAATTAATAGCTTTTTCTAAAAATAAAATATTTTATTAAACAAAAATTAATTTATTATTAACAGCAATATATGAATGAAAAATTACCTTGAATAATTGCATTTGCAAATAAAGACACACTCGGATGGAAATGTTTAGACAATGATACAAGTTCAGCATATAAGCTTTTCATAGCATTTGCATATAAAGGATTACGGCAAAATGGATCATATGGTTTCTGTACAATATCTTTAATGTCTGCATCAACATCTTGTTTTACATCAATATCCTGTTTTGGTAAATTTTCAGTAGTATTGATGGTAACATTCATCATAATATTTAGATCTATTTCTGGTGGAACTATAGACTCATTTTCATCAATATTAATAATTTCTTTATTTTTTGATGAATTATTCTCTTGTGCATTAGAAAAATTATTTTCTATTTTGATGGGATTTTGAGAATGTAACAAAAAGTTCTTCAAATCCTTACGCGATTGTAGAACTTTGGATATCAAATATAAAGTAGCACAAGCCATATTTGCAGGAAAATACAATGTAATTTGTAATATCCGTTTTATAAAAGCATACAAGCGTAACAAACTCTGATCATTTTGAAGTACACGATATAATAGATTTAAAAAAACTGCTTGTTTCTTTGCTATACCTATTTGTGGATCCAATAATTTTTTATAGAAAGCTGTATAAAACCTGTTTGATTGATTTGTTCTTTCAACCTATATATAAAAGAGGGAATATCAATAAAAATTTATATTTTTTAACAAATCATTTTAATAAAATATTGATTAAAAAAACTCATTGAGATTCAAAAATACTATACTTACATGATATAAAAGATTAAGTGCATTTAATGAAACATTAAAAGATCCAATATGCACAACTTTATATACAGAGTCAATATGATCACGTAATAAAACTGAATCCATTTTTGCAAAATGATATGCTCTGTTAACTCCTGTTAAGATTGCTGCCATCATTCTGCTATCTGGCTCTCCTTTTTTCAAACATGCTTTGAAGAATGCAAAATATACTTCTATAAGAGAAGTTGCTATTTCGTCATCTGCTGTTTTTAATACAAATTGTGTTAAGAGACAAATTGCATAATATTGTGCACGTTGTCCTACATTCTTCCTAAATAATAGCTTTTCAACTTCTTTTAACACAACAAACTTCATATTGGAATGTTCATATAACAATTTTTTTAAACAAAATACAGCTTTTGAACCTACTTTGCAATGTGGATCACCAATTTTATTTACAATCAATTCTAACAATTTATGTTCTTGTTCAGCATTTCCAATTAACAAATCTGTCATTATAGATATTGCTTTCTCACGATTTGTTTCCACTGTATCTGAGGCAATATTTGCAAGTGACAAAACAAAATTTTCATACTGTTCACGCAATTGATCTTCAAAAAACCAATGTGCCAATAATTTTTTTCTAGATCCATCTATCTTATTTATTTGATCCGATGTTTGCAAGTTATCTATCTTATCTAAATCCTGCTCTTCAAATTTTAAGAGTTTATATTTAGGATGAAGTAAGTCGGATAAAAAAAGATCTTTTAAAGCAGTTATAATCATGTTGCATTGATTGTGTTTAGCTGCTTTTACTTGAGAAATAAGAGATATTAGTTGCACAAGATTATATTTTGGATTATCTTGTATCAAAACAACTGCTGCTGCAACTTTATCAGAAGTTGTACCACGTGTTAATGCAGTTTTTAACCACATAATTTCTGAATTTCGAGAGTGCGATTGTTTTAATTGAAAAGCTGAAGTGTCTGCATTAAGATACTTCTTTCCTTCCTCTTTTAAATTTAACACTTCAAAATCTGTTTTTGCATGCTTATAAGGTACTTCTGCTTTAGGAAACTCCTCGTACCACTTAGAAACACTTTTATTTTTAATATCACTTCTATGTCCTTTCATCTGGAATAAGTATTTTCCAAACATCAAATGAATATATTATATAAAATAAAGTAATTTCTTAGAATTTTGTAGAATTAAATTAAACTCAATGTATATAATACAAACATAATATATTTTGTTATTTACCTTTACGTATGTAATAATTATATTTTACTTCACAAATATAACTTTTTAATATCTACTATAAATACAAAAAAGAAATGTATCTTTTAAATATACTTAAGTATATTCATTTTCTCTGTAGAATTAACATTCAGATACCTGAACTTAATTAAACCGAACATGTGCTTAAGACGAAACTCTTAATACTAATTCCTACCAACAGTGGCACTACAATCTGCGTCTTATAATAATACCGATAATGTAGAGTACGAAAGTGAAAATAAAAATAAACATCCACAAAATTAGATAATAGATATCTATTAGAATCGATACGTGATATAAACAAATGGATAATGTTTATAAAATATACAAGAATATGTACGTGTATATATATATACATATGTGTATATGTTTACACACACTTATTAGATATATAATAAATTTAGATTTCAAATTCTCGTTTACAAAATTAGAGATTGTAATAAGTAAATAATATCTTCTTGATAGTAAGTCTTGGAATTAAAATATAGAAATTCTCTTTTTCTGCTTATATTTATTTCTCAATTTAATAACAAACGCCATGTTGGATCTTATCTCATTTCTAAAAGTATGTCGACCAGAGGTCTCTACAAACACACTTGAGTACTTGACATGGGTGTTCCCTTTCCTTAGATGACACATACATACATGAATCAGTGCGAAGAGTCGGTCAACAATGAGATCTACACATTAATTTAATGTAGTATGATTCTGGATGGCCAGTTTTAAGATTTGACTACTTCAATTCTTTTTTCAATATAATTATTTTCTATTTGTGCAATCGTATTAACTAAAAACGATGAGAAACTGTGTCAATATTAAAATGAAATTGTAGATAATAGTAATACAAAAGCGACAACGCGACATTCGACAATGATCAAATGGATTTATAAAATATCGTAAGTGAACAATTATTATTTTCAGAAGATAAATCTACGGGTAACGAAAGAAATAGTATAAATTATAACAATGTAATACAATATCTACGTAAATGTTATAAAAACCATATTTCATAGATAGATACTTTTATACAATGAAATAATTATCTGTACTTTGCTTAAGCTCTTATCAGTTCATTTTGATTATATAGTATGATGGAGAATTTTATGTTATCTCACGTTTAATATATATATATAATAAAATCAAAGGTTGTATGTGATATTTTATATAACAGACGAAGGTAATATAAATTATAATGTTATTACCTATTTCACTTCGATCCTTTTTACCTATATCATTATATAAAGTAATATAGTTACAACTAATCATTTCAGTTTACTATTTATTTATATTTGATTTTAGATATGTAATTATATACTTATATAAGCAAAGTTATTTTAACACTATTTTCTTTATTAATAATTCAAAATAAATTTAGTACGATACAACATCCATACATCAATTTTCAATACTTCATTTTTATTTTATTATTTTTGTTATGTTATTATTTCTAAGAATGATTATAATTGATTTCTTTTTTCAGTTATATGAGTTTATATATTTTGTTTATGACACATTGATTTTTATTTATTACAGTTTATAATCTTAGAAAGCTATGGCACAAACTACAACAATTGAAACAGTTACTGTCACAAGACCTTTAAAGGTAAGGTAATGTTAACTATGAAAAGATTGTTTTCAAAATAGATAAATCTTTTACTACGCTATTCTCTTTTATGAAAATATTCAAGTTCAAATGATCAAACTATGATTGCTCCTCATGATGCATAAAAAAAGAATGTAAAACAAAGGATGAATTACTTTACATTTAAATAAAACAGAAGTTTGATATATAAACTCAATAATAGGTTAAGTATGCATATCAAAAAAAAAAAGTAAATACTGCCATATATACACAGTAGTATCTGTTTCTATCTATAAAAAAAAAAAAAAAAAAAAAAAAGATATATATAGTTATTTCTATTCATGAGAACAAAGTTAGTATTAAATGAAAGATAAACATTGTTAGATTACAATAAATAATAATAAAAGAAATGGTAGGGAGGTAGAAGTAAAAAAAAAAAAAAAAAACAAAAAAGAAAAAAGAAAGAAATGATAAGATGGAGGTGAGATCCGGTAACAAAGAAAAGATCTGGTAGAAAGCAGGAAGAAAAAGAAACTGGGAAAGTAGAGGATTGGGGCCAGGTGGTAATGGGGTTGGGAGTTGCGTAGAGGAACGAGGAGGGAGAGGGGGAGGGGGAGGAGGAGGAGGAGGAGGATCGCGCAGCATCGGCCCGGACGCTGCGCCAGGCATTTAATGGGCGCAGCTGGGCGCAGCCTCTTTCGTAGGAAGCTTCTCTTTACGAGCCCTACGACAATTTCTTCCCGGTTCACCTTTGCTTTTTAAGTGACTAATAGTTGTATGAATTCTCTGAACGATCTACGATATTCTAGTGACGTTTTGATAATAAACGAATTCCTTACGTTCATTCGTAAAAGTTTTATTGTCGAACGTTCAACTACCTTTTACGAAAGTGCGTCCCCACTCTTGTGTATTCGTCGTCTTGTATCCATCCATCGATTCATCTGCTCATTGACGCGAGCTTGCTAAATGCACTTTCGTTCTTCTCATTTAATAAATCACGGAAGAGTATACGATGTTCCTTAAACAACACTATTTGTTAAGAGGTGCAAGGTGTTCATGAACGTCAGTTTCCATTATTTTTTTTAAGGATAGTCTAATAATCGTTTGTCTATAACAAGACGCGACTGTCTCAGATACAAGCTTCTAGTATAAAATGATCATGTATACAGTCGCGGAAGAACACATAAGTGATAATGAGATTGCACAGGTATACATTGTCATTAATTGATACTTTTAAAAAATACATTCAATATTTTAATTAATATCTATGATGTAAATGAATAGCGCATAATTGATACAGAATAATTTTTGTCAAGTGTCTAGTTTTTTATATAAAGTATTGTTATGTTATTATTTATTTTATGCAAGCAATCTACATTACTTATAGCTTCAAATATAATAAATGATTATTTTTATTTATAGGTAATAGCATTCATATGCGGGGTCATAGTGATACTTTTGATGATAATGGGACTTGCATCTACGGATTGGCTAATGGCCCTAGGATGGAGGCAAGGACTTTTTGTACATTGCATCGAAGAAGGTGCACCAACTCCACTGCCATTTAATATGCCAGATCCACAAGGATGTTATCAAGCTAGAGATGTTGGTAAGAGAATAAAAAATATTTCTGTTTTGTATTCTTATAGTGAAATTCAAACAATAAAAACATTGATCTATTTTTCTTTTTATAGCATATATAAAAGCTGCAGCTACCTTGTGTGTGATATGCCTTTTATCAGATATTATGGCAACAGTTTTAACAGGTCTTGGATTAAGATCACAAGATCATAGAGAAAAGCACAAATTCTATAGATTTGCTGTTTTATGTATGGGTATTGCTCGTAAGTATACTAAAATTGAACTACATATACACATATGCATACTATAAATTATATTTTTGTAATTTATTATTATTATTATTATTTATTTCAGTTGTATGTCTCTTAACTGCATTGGTAATTTATCCTGTGTGCTTTGCCACAGAACTTAATCTTGGTAAGTTTTTATTATTGTTTATACATTATATTTATTCTATAATTATTGTTTATTTCAAGATTATTAAAATACTTCTTTTATTATAGGGAATAGAACAATGTGGGAATTTGGATGGGCATATGGCGTTGGATGGGGTGCAGCTATATTTTTGTTTGGTGGAGCAGTATTACTTTTATGCGACAAAGAAAGCGAAGAAATTTATTATAAGGAAAGAAAAATAGTTCGCAACGAGATGGGAGGAGGTAGTTCAATGGCTGGTATGGGACATCATGGTGGACGAAGTGGTACGCAACTAGCCTAGTGGCATTGCACCCTGCCCGATGTTGTACTCTAGGTGATTCTTTTCTTTTTTTGTTCTCACAGTTTGATACCCATGCGAAGAGTTGTATACGTGTATATGAAAATGAACAGTTTTTATACATGTTACCTGCATGTTAGATCAGATTATATTGGAGTTACAGACGGTTTGGTGTAAAATATATGGAACATGTCGAGCAAACATTGCTGAAATTACAAAAGTATCTATCAGTTGACTGAACAGAATTTTTTTAGTAAATAGTTACCATTTGGAATTATCATGGGAATTATAGTAATTAATACAATTTTGGGACCATTGTTATTTTAAGTTTTTGTCTACAGTATTATATAATCTTTATATATTCTAAATTTATAATTGTTTTAGAAAATTATTTCTTTTACATAATTTAGTTTGCCAAGTTAATTCCGGATGTATAAAAATAAATTTACTTTTTGATAATTATAACAATTATCTCGTGAAATGTTCAAATCAATATTACATGTAGTAAAATTATTAATATTGTTTTATATTATTTATGTAAGTGTATACATATTATTTTCGCAATTAACATAAGTTATTTCGGTATAATTTACAGTAAAGCACAAACATAATAGATGAAATATTGAACAATATTGCTGACCAATTCTAAAATGACTTTGAGTAAAGAAGCTTGTGTTCTTTTTTTTTCTATTTTAGTTGTTATGTATCTTGTTTTTTACGAGTAAAATATTTACATTATGTTACCATTTTTAAGAAATACATAAAATTTTGATAAGTAGAAAATATATTAATAAGTATCATTAATTTATGTATTTTATTTATTGTTACTTATCAATAGTGCAGCCTTTTTTTATATATATAAGTTAGGTTTCATACTAATGAGGTATCTTCCAAGCCTAAGATATTCATGGGTCTTCTTTTAAATATAATTAAATAATTAACTAAAATTATAATATACAAATTTATAAATTTACTTATTTATATCATACTTATAATTAATATTGCTTGGATATAGCAGGCTCTAAATAATTATTATGATTTACTTACTATTGGTAGTCAATACTTTTATTATATATAAAATTTATATAATATTTAGAAACTTTTAATTTCTATTATTTGATTGCTATTTACAAAATTATAATTAAATATTTGCTTTGACATTTATTGTCACGAGCTGATCTTATAAATAAAAATGATTGATATTTGTAACATAAATTATATGTTTATATTAACATTTTTATAAATTTAGTAAATTGATATATACTCTCATACAAGAATATAGCTTATTATATTTTAAGTTCTTGTTTAACAATATTTTTTGTAATATAAATGATTTATATTTCTGTATTTAATAGAATATTTCCTAAGTACAGTCAACTGAAACAGCAGTAAGAGCAAGTATCAAACAAATTTTGATAAACTCGTATAAAATGTTCATTTCTGTAAATATAAATACATTAATAATATCAAGACTCTACAATCGCGGTAAAACAAAATTTATGTAAATTATAATTCCAAAGTATGAAGTGATATAAAAAAATTTCTGATAATGTTTTACATCGATTAATGGGTTGTAATAAGTGAACATCCCTTTTTTCATTTTTATGTAATCCAAGACAAAATCTTTTATTGTGAAAAAGGAATATCTCTTTAATTAGAAATATTTTCTATGAACCAAATACACTCTTAGTTAAAATACCATATTACAGATTCTATAAGTCTTTAACACAATGGAGGCAGCTCGGGCAGGTATTGTCATTACGTTATTTGCATTATATACATGTACGTATATGTACATATAAGTATCTTATAAATACTTGTAATAGTATGGTAATAACATCTATGGTTATTGTAATATTATTAATATGTTGTACATGCAATTTTCACAACACGATATATGGATGACCATGCATTTTATGAGAGCTTTATATGCAATGTTCGATTATATGTATATGCATTGTCAGTACATAAACCTAAGTTTATATTTAGAAATGTTAATTTATGTTAACACATATACATATACAATTAACGTTCCAGTAAATTTTTATATGATATTAAACTAAACAAGACTGCGTTACATATAATATTGTTAGAAACAAAAAATATCATGAAGTATTGTAAATTGTATTGTCGACCAATATTTAAAACATATTTAAACTTTTGCAGTGAACAACGTTACGAAAAATCTAAGTCAATTCTAATCTTAGTAAAGTCATTAATTAGAAGTATAATATTTTGCCATATATTTTTTGTCCCATATGATATGGCAAATTTTCACAAAGGCATTTTAGATAACAATAAAATTTGAAATTAGTGAGGTAATCTATTATTTGTAATGAATTAATATTTATATATCAAAATCATCACATAAAATCATGTGAAGTTAATAACTCTGGGATTTATTTCAGCAAGTCTATATATATATATTATTAGTAATATATTAAGTATATATTTATTAATGAGAAACAGTATATATAATGGCTAATATTAAATTAGTGTCTGATTTATTAGACTGTAGTTGCAATAACTCTATAGTTCCATTTGATTCCTAATTCCGTAAATGTATATTGATATATTAATTTAATCGAAACTATGAATCAATAGTTTCTTACACGAATTGTCCGTAGAAATAATAATTAATTGATCTATAGTTATAAAGAAATACACATCTCATTATTAATGAAGAAAAAGAAGTTGGTAGTATTAAATAAATTACTAATACTACGTTTAGCAATTATTAGTATTTCGTACAATATACGTAGGGAATATAATACAGATACTATGCATATCGTAATAATATTATAGAAAAAAAACAGTACTGGTGTAATAAAAATTGTAAATCCGCTTGTCTTCTTGTTAGAAGTCTACAAAGAACATATAGACTTATGTATAATGTGTAATAGTCCGCCGCATTTTAATGTGAACCTCCCATATTGTACAAAGAAAAAAAATATATATACATCTACATTTAAAAGATACAATTTTATACTTAGTTTATTTGTGGTTTATAAATTTAAGCAAATAATGTAAAATAGATAAAAAAATGATTTTATATCATTTAAGTTTTTAAAAAATATCAATTGATTTGGCGCCCTTCATTTGAAATGACAAAACTTTTGAAATTACTTACTAGGTAGCGCTTTGATGATCGAAACGCTATCTATCGTATTTTTTATAAACACTCATCAACCTAATCAACTTATCTGCGCAGACGTATCATGTACACGATAAAATTTTTTGATATCGCATGGGATAGGTACCCATTTATGTTTAGAAAAGGATGTTTATTATTTAAATAATAAAATTTATATTAATATACTAATTTAATGTGTTATATTAAGTATTATTTTCATGTTAGAAAATATATTTTTTAAGTCATAAATTATATTATTTTTATATTATAATGCACAATAAATCTATTTTATTTGTCTTTCTCATTGTTTTTTGCCTTTGTGAAATTAATTATGTTGAATGTATAAAATCTAATAAAAATGGATTACAAAGTGAAAAATATCCACCATGTGCTGCTTGTAAAATACTTGTCAATAGTTTTAAAAATGTAAGGTTTGTTTATTAACTAAGTAATTATTATTAAGTTTAATTTTAATTAATTGTCTGTCTAATGGTATAATCAAGATTTAATAAAAAAATGAATGTATTTTTAAATAATGTTCAAGTACTTTTTTGTAGGGTTTAGAACGTACAAGTCGTGGAAAATTTGAAGGTGGTGATAGTGCATGGGAAGAAGATAAGTTAGGTTCTTACGCAAGAAGTGAAGTACGTCTCATTGAAATACAAGAACATTTATGTAAGGAAGTAGAGCGTGGTAAAGATCAATGTCATTCCATAGCAGAAGAATTAGAAAATAAAATAGAAGAATGGTGGTTGAAACATCAAAATACCTATCCAGATATATTTGATTATTTATGCATCGAGCAAACAGAACGTTGTTGTCCAAAAGATCATTATGGTCCTCAATGTATACAATGTCCAGGCTTTCCAAATAATGTTTGTAACAAAAATGGTAAATGTAAAGGTGCAGGTACAAGAAAAGGGAATGGTAAATGTCTTTGTGACAAAGGCTATCATGGAGAAACATGTAATGATTGTGCACCAGGTTATTATGAATCTTATAAGGATGAAAATAAATTACTATGTTCTACTTGTCATGCTGCATGCAATGGTTCTTGCAAAGGGCCAGGACCCAAAGATTGTGAGATGTGTTCTCATGGCTGGTACATGATAGATGGACAAGGTTGTTTTGATATTAATGAATGTTTAAAAAGTGATGAATCTTGTCCTGGAAATCAATTTTGTGTCAATAAAGAAGGAGGTTTTACATGTCTAGGTATACTTACGAATTTAAGAAATAGTATTAAGTTATTAGATGTTAAAATATCTATTATTTAGAACTAATATTTAATAAATGTTTTGTGTTATTTTAAATTTGTAGGATGTGATAAAGCTTGTAATGGTTGTACTGGGGATGGACCAGATATGTGTATAAAATGTGCAGATGATTATCATAAAAAAGATAATTTGTGCATAAGTACATATTTTATTATTCATAGATATTATACTAAATTGATTTATCAAGATATTAATGTATTTATTTTTCAGATTCTGATCTTCTTGGTCGCAAGAGACATGAAAATTTTGCACGGTATGCAACATACTTTGGTCTTTGCGTAGCAACATGTATTATTTTACAACGAAATATATATGCAGCAAGTGTTATAGGCATATTAGTTGCAGTTTATATATCAGTTTCTGAGTACATGATAGCTCATAGTAATATTCAAGATACAACAGCAAACATGGACATATTAGGACCAGCTTAATTAAATCAGAAAACATAGCTTAAATATATATTAGTTTTAATATATATAATTATGATTTGTATGAATGTAATTATTCATAATAATGTATTAGACAAAAATATTTGTATAATAATCAGGAATATTATCTTCATAATTTATTATCCTTTATTTAATTACTTCTTTCGTTTTAATGGATTATATATAATTCTATAATTTACATTTGTGTATATCCGAAAATGTATTAAGAAATGTTCAATAATTGTACATATAATTTGTATAATAACTTATCTTTAGTTGCTAGTTTATATTTTGTACATTTAATAGCCGATAGATGGCATAAATGTTCATCCTTTCGCGAAGGGAAAGATTCCTAATACGTATTGAAAAGATATAGATGTAAAAATTTATTTAGCAATACTTATATCCATATTAAAATTTTTGAAGAAAGCTACATGTCACTGCAGAGCTTTTCTGAAAGTAATGAAGATAAAAACATGTTTTTATCAATTAAATTAAAATCCCAAATATTTTTAAAAGATATACTAATATTTTATATTCACATTAGTCTCGTACTTCGCCCAAAAGTCGATTCCCTTTTTTATCTCTAAAAATATATCCTTGATTTGTATAAGATTTTTGAATTTTGTTATTAATTAATAGTGCGTGTAGTAGGTCTATCACCTTATTTTAAATAACGTTAAATAATAAAAATAGGAAAATATTATAATCGAAATATATATATATATATAAATAATAGAATACAATTTTACAATCTTCGTGTTATCCCATATAAAATTCACGAATATAATAATATAAGAGTTACTACTAATTGTTCTGTTAGATTTGTTTAATTAATGTTGTTTTATTAGAAATAAAACTGTAAGAAAACAAATACGGTTTCAACAATATATACGTATACAAAATAACACAAAGATTTTATATATTTTCAAGAAGCTAATGTTTTTATAATAGTTATGTTCTTATTTTTATATAGAGATTTTTACGAAGAAATGCTGAACGATGATCTTACTTTCTATCACTAGATGGCTTAGATAGGTTACTTTTTCTCGAAGTCTAAACTATCTCTTTTCATTTATGAATAACTTGTATAAAAATTTAAGTTTTTGCAATACTCAATACTTCTAATATCCATATTAAAAATTTTTGAAGCTGTTTATATTAGAAACTGCATTAGACAATTGACGCAAAGCATGTTATATTAAGTAAGATACTTAGAAGAATTTACTGCTAGAATTTTTTATTCTCGTTAATTATTAACTTCCTTTATATATAAAAAACGAATAGGAAAAGTAAGTTTAAGTTTGTAATAGTACACAGATTTTGTACCTAAGCAAAAAACAACTTCTGAAATTCGACTTAAGCCAAGTCCATTAATAAGAAGATAATATTACTATTTTAGCATAATCTGTAAACAATGTTACATAAAAATAAAAGCAAAACTATTAAAAACATTAACTCATTGAAAATACATGAAATCTCTATTACTTTGTACAGACGTCATTATTATTGAAATTTCATTTATATTCTTTTCCATTATCCTTTACTCTATTATAAACGAAAAAATATGATTGCGTGTAGAAAATATTCATATGTACTCAAACCTTAAACACAATAAGTAATGTCTCACATTAATAAAACTTACAATTTAAATCCAACGAGTTAAACATGGTTTTAACTTATATGAATATCGCTTAGTTACTATATGCGATTGTCATATAAAATAACGATTAGAACATCATACTTTTTTTAGTAGCCGAAACATCGGCTGATATTTGTTTAAAAATTACTTGCTTATCTATGTATATGCGAAGATATGTCGCTTCTTCGATATATATAAAAATTTTCGATACACAATCATATTTTTCTTTTTATAATAAGATATTTGACGGATAATATAAGGTAGATGAAAAGAAAATTTATCCTATTATTGCGAAATCCACTAATGCGTTATTAATGATCGCTGCTTACATTCATTTTTAAACGAACAATCGATAGTGAAACAATTGTTTGTAAAATAAACGAATATAATACATTTTATTTTTATATAATATTTTTATAGTTATGGGTATTACTTTACGAAAGAATTACTTTACAATTAATTATTCGCTCAAGAACGTATGTATATTACGATAATGAATAACTTGTACATACAATAATATATATACATTTTTTTGAAAATTAATATGATTATATAATTTACGAAACACTTAAATGTAATAAAAGTAATTGTTTCTACATTCATATCGCTGTCTATAAGAAGAAATGTTTAGGAAAAATAATTGTTTATGTATTTTATGCCATTGTAATAACAAGTTACTTTCAAATAATAAATAATATGGATATATTGTCAATAGTGAGTATTATTATCTTAGATATGTTTATTATGCAAGTTTGTTAGATTTTTCCGAAAATACTGACTGCAGTTGGGTGTTCATAGATGGCTACGCAAGCTTAATGCTTCTCACATGAGAAATGTCATTTATACGATTTAAAGAACTTTAAAGTAAAAGTTTTAAATCGCAATACTCAATACAATATATCCATATTACTAATTTTTGTAAAGGGGGCGAAGAATGTTTTCGGCGCCATTACTACAAGTAAAAAGTACTTTTAAACATTAACCCGATATTATGACTTGTCAAGTGGGGTAATAATTACATCGATAATTAATTGAAATTCTACCTAAATATAATTATATCCTACAATATAGTCAAGTCGTTATACAATTTTATACAATATTTTTGTTCTTATCTAGTATTATTGAAATTACATAGTAACAATACAGTTTTATTTGCAGACTTGTAAAGTAAACTGTAGTTTGTGTAATGTGTGTATACAAGTCGTCTCCTGTCCTTTATGATTGACAATTTTTATAACATTCTATTGTAAAAATTAAATTACGGAGTTTCATGTAAAAATCATAGATCTTTCTGCGATTCATAGATGCATAATTTTATATACTTATGGATTATGTAATATTATGTATTAGACGCTTATGTGAGATATGTATTATTTTAAAATAAATTTTATGAACTTATCAATGACTATATTAATATTGTTACTACAGAATATATAATTATTTTATAATATAGTTTTTTTACTGTTATTGTAATCACGAAGTCGCCATTTTACTTACGCGAGTATCCACAAAGCTATATACGATCCATCCCATACGTCCGTATGATTGTGTGTCGCTAGGTAAAATGAATGACTGTGATAGTTGAGGAGAGGGGATACTTGACCCATCCAAGAAACTCTTCCGGATTGGTTCGTCGACGTCCGCTGACGTAATAAACTATCGATGGACGGACTGCCTAGACTTACAAGCGACGAGTAGAATTGATCAACGAAAGTCTAAAAAAATGTACCCACCCTCCTTTATCCCCACACGTGTGTAGTATGTGATAACGAATCTAGATGCATTTGTGTAGATAAATGCAAAATGGAATCATTTTTTGCTTTACATCAAATATTCTTCAATCAGTATCAAAGAAATGTAAGTGCGAGTAAAACTTTGTTTCACAAATACTTATTTTTATGATTTTTGATGTTACTTTTCTAATAGATCTCATTTAAGTGAATTACGTTAATGAGTTTAACTTATCTAGAAATAGATGTACATATACAAGATATACAAGCTATCTCATCGCTCTTATTTTTGACTGAAAAATTTGATAATCATTCAAAGGGTAAAACTATAATTATTAAAATTATACAAAATTTTTATTTTCATAGTTTTCATTTTAAACCATAAAAATAGTCGAATTTTTAGTTAAAAATTCACTTATTTATTAGAGTAATACGAAGAACACAAACTAATTTAAAAACATAACATATTAAATATAACAATTTAAATTATATATTGCAAACTAATTGTATTTGAAATTCGTAGTCTGATTCTCTTGCAAAAATCATATTAATCAAATCGGCTAACTCGAATGACATTAAAGAATAAGCTCAACCAAGTCGATGATGTATAAATTAAAAATTGGATTTGAGAATATGATAAAAGAAAAGACCACAAAAAATAAGGAAAATGACAGAAGAAAGAGAGAAAGAGAGGAAGAAAAAGCGAGTAAAAGATTAAGCGAGAGAGATAGAGCGAAAGAGCGAGCGAGCGAGCGAGCGAGCGAGCGAGCAAGAACGCTCTCGCATTCCGTCACGGGCGTTCGTGGCTGACGGATGCGTCGTACTCTTGTCGCGAAAAGAATTTTTATACTTTTTGATAAAATAATCAAATCAACGATTTCGTCGAGGCATAACTCGATAAAACGATTCGCGAACGAGTCGAAACATACGTTTCAGAATCAGTGAGTCAGATCTCCATAGAGGGACTTTCGCGAGAGCAGATTTATCCTTTCTCAGGTTTCCTTCCTTCTCGCAACGTTAGAATCCGGTCCTGCGGGATGCAGCAGGTTGATCGTGGAACATGGAAATTCTTCTTTCTTCGATGTTCTACAGGTATTTCCAATATCTTTGTATTCTCTTGTCGACGTTCAATGTCGTGGCTCTTTGACTTCTGAATAAATTGCAAATTTAATTGGTCTTTCCGAAACAATATTGTTTCAGCACTAATTGCTTGCTAATGGTTTTGCTAATGGTCTTAGATGCGACTAAAACAGAAGCTTGTGTATGCCAATATTGATGATCGAATGTTTATGAAAACGTAATATAACACGAAGTCTGTTAAAAATGTGAAATTGATAAATTTTCTAAGGAATATACATTTAAGTATTTAAATACTTGTATTTAAATACTGTGATAAAACATAGTATCACATAAACATTCTCTGTAGGCGATAAATAATGTCTAAATTTAATTACATTACATTAAAAGATAAGGATTTCATATACACGTGTATTTTTTTATCGATATCAAAATGAGATGATTTAATTAATATCAATATCATTTATTTTCTGATAAATATTTTCTCTTAACTCCTCTTTTTTAAGTTTAACAAAATTTTTTTAATATAGTATATGGTTAATCCATTTTCATAGAACCTTAAAAAATTTCGTTTCTCTTTTTTTTCAGAAATGTTTAATCGTTTCTTTCGTAATCGACTGAGAAATTTAAAATCGATATCGAATAAAATACAATTAAAAGATAATAGAGATTCATTTCGTATGGACCTATGATTTTTGTTCAGTTTTTTTCGTTATGGTCTATTGCCAAGATCCGGTTCAACAAAAAAACACAACTTTCCAATATTTATACGCACGAACGCATTTTGATGGTGTATTTTTTTATCGAATTCTACTTTTCTCATCCCTAAAAAAGAAGATTTCTCTTTTTTTTTTGTTTTCGACAATATTCCAAGGCTTTCTTTCGTATAATCGTTACAATGTAATAATCAACTTTCTTTCCTTTTCATATAACACACTTTCTTGACTTTTGGAGATACGGAAGAAGTAAAAAAATAATGTTATGCTTATAATTAAATCACTACGATAATGAATGTGATAAGAAAGCAAGATACTATTAGCTTTCACGAAAAAAGTTACAGCAACGATTCCATCAATCGTAGGCTCGGTATCTTCCTTTCATTTTCTTATTCTCTTTTGATAAACTCAAAAAATTACACATCGTGTAATTTAATAGAAAATAAGAAATCAAGGCAATATATAAATGATTAGCACGTATCACTTAAAATGTATTTGGCGTATATAACCAACATTGTAGATTATTACATCGATCGACGAGTTGATTAACGTGAATCGCCTAATGGGTCCTTTATCTCTTTTCTCTTCGTTTTCGATTCAAACGACGATCGATGATATTGACTACCTGATGAACCGACAAATGCGGTTTGCTTTAAATCCATCGGATGAATGTAGATGTTACAGAGATGTTCTTTAAAGTACAATAACGCACTGATATTCATAGTATAGATGGTTAGTTAATAGAACACGTTCTAAAATTTCGTAAACCTTTCACAACGAAGTTATTCGAATAATTACTCGGTAGAGTAATTATTAAATAATAGCACAAAATTACTAATTGCTACTGCTATTGCTACTGCTATTGTTGTTGAGACCTTTAAGCTCAAAGCTCAGCAGAAAGCCTCGAAATTTTTCAACGACGTACAATCGCTGAAATTTCAATCCTATCGATTCGGTTGAAAAGCTTCCTTTTCCAGCACCTTTTTTTATCGACACCTGGATCATATTGTTCTCCCTTTACGTTACGCGAACACACGTTCATTCAACGAAAGAAAGTACTGCTTCGAATCCCTTCCTCGAAAAATTTTCGACCCCGTCACCCCCTTTTTTACTCGGCGGGGAAGATATCGACATTGAGAGAGAAAAAGGAAAAAGGAAAAAAACGGGGAAGGGTCGAAAAGTGTGCGAATCATCCGTTTAAAAAAAAGTTCGAATTAAAAACGTTAGGAAAGGTCGAAGCACAAATTCAACGATAAGTTGAAAGGTTTTGTGATTGTTGGAGCAGCAAGATGGTTCCTCGCCGAAAAAAGGACGCATTACTATTGCTTATCCCTATCCTAACCTACTGTTGCTATGACAACGGAATGGCGTGGCCAATCCCACCCTTTGGATTGGGGGAGTCCTTCGAAGACCTCGAGGAAACTCGTTTCTATCTGACGGAGAAAAAATACAGTTAACAGCGTCTTCTCCCTCTTCTCTCTTTCTCTTTTTCTCTCTCTCACTCATCTTGTAAAGCTCGTACAAAAAGAAATAATCGAACGTTAAAGTTTGACGATTACAGGACAATCCTGATCTGTTATCAGTTTTCTTGGAAATAAGAGAAGGAATATGTACACCTTTCTGGGAAAGAGATTTTAATCGTTTTAATTTTATATGATTATCACGGAGAAAATTCCTTCGTTTTTCAATAACTTTCTTTCCGGAGATCTTCGCGAGAAGTCTAAAAAAAAAGAAGGAACGAAAGAAAAGGGTTGAGCGTTCTCCATTGGCCGGAATCCTTTTGCCTTGGCGATGCTTGGCTGCACTACGTTTATTGCCATGCGGAGAAAGACCGGCTTCTCGGTATTACATCGTTTCTAAGTGCATTTGCAACCGCTCTCCGTTCTTGCTTTTAGCGCTTGGTGCACCTTGGCGAAGGAGAGATGCTGTTCGACGAACGGAACTCTCGATCGTTTATCCTATAATAATATCGCGCGACGGCATTAAAATCAAAGGTGTGGCGACCTCCGTTGAAAGATAAAACTTTCCTTTCCGCAGAATCACGATACTTAAAGGTTTTCTCTCCTTCGTTAAAAGAAGAAAATTATTGGTATTCGGCCATTTCCTTTTTTGCCATATCCTGCTTTTATTGCATCTTTCACTATTGTTCGCGCAACACCAAGGAATTTATTAGCGAACCAACGATAAAATGCTTTTCGCTGAATTTCTCCTTCACCGGACGTCGTCCTAATGTCATTTCAAATGCGAAATGTACCTGTGATAATTACACGACACGATAAAGTCTGTGAATTCTATGAAAAAGGAATGAAAAAGAGGGTCATTAAAATCTATCGTCTTGGTAACCATGAAACAGTGCCTTATATATCGTCAAATGATAAACAATTATCCCCATCATGGAAAATCCTTTCGAAAGAAGAAACTCAAAATGTGCTTATAAAACTTATCGTCGCATTGCATTTAGAAGGAACGAAAGGTGATCGTCCAATCGAGAATCAATTAGCTATTAGACATTCATAGAATATCTATTGATAAATGAAATTACACAATTCCAATTAATTATCTTCGATGACACGAATTATCATGTACATTATCGAAGACTCTATCCAGGAGAAAGGTAATTATCGAACGTATTCGTTTAAATTCTTTAGAGAGCAAAGTTAACAACCTCATTGGTATTGCTTTTATCTATATCGTTTCACATTTTTTACTTCTTTCCAATCTTGGAACAACGAAGAAAGAAATAGAGAGAAAAAGGGAAAGAAAAAATCGTCCAGAATGATCCAGATTCGTTTCACGAGCTTCTTTATAGTTGATCGGTGTATTCAGCGAACTACAACTTCTATTGGCTATCATGACTCGACGGTGTTATGCCGGTCATTTCAAAACTTTCCACCTGTACAACCACAATTCCCTCGACCAATCGATTTTTCGTTCTCCTTCGGACGAAGAAACGATGCTACGGGACGTTTCAAAGTATTCTTTCGACGTTTTAACCAATCGAACCAAGGACACTTATACGAAGAGATACGCTCTTTGAGACATATCAAATTCCTCATTGTTAAGCGTTACTCAAAGATCCATTTTTCTCACAGCAAAGATCGCAATTATTTTTCTCATTTTCCGCTCATAATTGGATCACGTCGTCCTCGATATAATAGACACAAATCACTGAAGCGGATTTTACAATAGACATTGTCTCTAATATCTAAATCGAAGATTTTTTGAAAGACTCGAACGATCACTATATCGTTGGACTATTTCACAAAATCCGTTCCATGACTCGACGAGCGGCTAGCACCATTCCCTTACGCAAGACGTCCGTGAAGTTTTCATCAAACCCACAAGATTTTTTTGAGGAAACCGATCGAACGTTTCAGGCTACTTCCTTCGTGAGAGTCTCACGATCGAAGTATTCGATTTCTTACAACGTTCCTCGCTGATCTCCACGAATCCAATCCAATCCTCTTCTCCTTCCCTTCTCTTCCTTCCTCCTCTTTCTCTTCTCCCCTTTCCAGTGGTATCTCCGTTGGATGGAAGATTTTTTCTCAAGGATAATAGAACCCGTCCTCTCGTTTTCTGCCGCATCACCGTGTATAACCACGCTGCTTCATAGTCCCTCGTAACAGCGCTTTAATGCTCTACGGCCCTAACGCTGGGCCCTACAGGCTCCTCCATCTGCCACCCCTTTTTATTCTTTCTTTAGACTCACCTCGTGTCGGTCCTGATGGTACGATTCTTCTAACCGATCTCGTAATAAGGTCAACGAACGATCCTACTAAAATTACCAAGATAGATTTCCCTTACTAGAGAAACGAAGTTTTAATAACGAACTGATCGGTAATCAACCCAAGTAGAAAAACCCGCGTCTCGTGTTTCAACTTGAGTAGATCACCCGTTTGATTCTGATTAATTGAAATAAAAGTAAAATATTTCGGGCGAATTAACAGAATCGCAAAAAAATTGATATCTTTCGCGTTATCAAGAGGTTAAATGTAGCGTATATTAATGATATGTAAGATTTTCTGTTAGGATATTCGAGTTTGTTCGATCGACGAGACACTTTTTACGTAAGAGCGCCGCTAGCAACAAAGATCGTTCACCAGGATGACGAATCGCCGTATCCGATTACGTCGACGCCAAGTTTCACGGTTTTTTGATAAGAATAGTTGGTAATAATTTGAAATCAATCTGACAGACTGAATCCAGTCTGCTTTCATATTTGTCTCTCACGATTTTTAAGCGTACTACCACCGGTTTTTTATTAATAGAATTTCGTGGAGAGTTTGAGATACGACGAAACGTACCTACTCGAAATACATTGCAGCTGCGCAAACAACATCAGGTGAAACCATCATCGAGAGATAGAGAGGAAGAGAGAGCGCAGAATTTTTTTTTAATCACACACAAGCAAAAGATAGTATAAATCTTTTTCTTTACAGGAGTGGATTTTAAAAGCCATTAGGAATGGAAGTGCCAAAGAGAAAAAAAAACGACTCTAAGCGAGATGTAAGAGTTAGTAACGAAACTCGCTAACACCGCAACTTTTTTTTACAATCGTCCGTGCGAGACTTAACGGATCAAAGTCTGCCTTCTATAGGGTGAACTCGATTATCTTTGATTATTTAAAGATCTGATAAACTCGAAAATTAAAAAGATATCTACGTATCGGATTTACGTATTATTTAGAAATTTCAGTAGAAATAATTACCGATTAAATTAGTTTGATCTTTTCTCTCTCAATAATCGAGTAGATTAATCGACACGAGGCAGAAAATTGGACCACCCTGTAGATCTCCGCTCGAGTACGCAACAGCTGCTTAAGAATTCTCCAGCGAGCATGATTTGCGTCCAGGGCCGTGCAATTTCAAGTTCAAACGCTCGTCTCTCTTTCTCTCTCTCTCTCTCGTTTTCTTCTCTCTCTTTCTCCCTTATATCTTTTCCTGACTCTTCTACGTATTTCTTGTCTCCTCTCTTACCTTCGCTCGTAGCATGCGAGCACCGGTGTTAGCAATTAAGGGCATTCGATAATGATGAAACTGCATGGAATCAAGAAGTCTTAGTCGCTTGAAAGATGAAATCTGTCATTGTCAGTCGTTCATCATATAATTCGCACGATCTAAAGAGTAAAATACGATCCTGGAAAGTGTTTCGAATCTTTTCTAACGTCAGTCTAATAACATTAACGACGTAAGAGCTCGAGAGACACAAAGTGGAGACCGTCGTTTCGTTAAAGTCCATGATATTAGCTCGTTAGGCTACTTTTTGTGATACAATATACAGTTGTATGATACCGAAAGCAAAAAAATATAATATTAGCGATACGTCTGTGTCTCTCTTTCTCTCTCTCTACTTGAAGGATAAATTTTCGAATAATTCAGATAAATATCGATGCGAGAGGATAAAATGAGAGGGAAAGATAAATTTTTCAATCGAAAGTCGAAAGACTTATTAGAAACTGAATGTATTTGTTGAAGGATTCCAATTCGATCAAAGTTTGAATCGTCGTTGATGCTTTTAGGTAGGACGGCTGCGCCTGGAGCACCTCGCCTGGATTTTTACCCTCTCTTTTTACCTCTCCCATTTTTCTCCCCTTTCATCTCTACTTCACACACAGGGTAGTAGCACGTGCTCTATTCTCAGCTTCGCCGGCAGTCGATACGCTGGATTTTCGAGGGTAAAAAAGCAACGTACCGCCGCGGGGACGAATCTAAAAAGCGGGACACACATGGGATTACGCGAGGCGAAAACGAACGGGATAGGGTGCATTTTGTTCCCTTTCTCTTGTCCTAGAAAACGCGAACTCGAACGTGAAACCGTGAACGTGCCAAAAACGAGGTCTATCCGTCTATCACGTCTTTCGTTTCGTCGCGTTATACGAGTAGATCTATCTCTATCCAAGAAGCAACAGGTGTAAGACGACGAGTCTCTTGGTAAAGAATACAGTGAAATACGGAGTAAGAAGATTGGAGGAAGAAGCAACAAAAACTATTTAGAACGAACGGAGAAAAATTATTTCAATTAAAAGTAAAGTATGAAAAAGAATGGTAGACACGATTTCTTCTCTTTTTCGATGCGCAACGAGCACTCGAGCATGAAGCGAGAACACCTTTGCATCGAACCGTAATCCGCAAGAGATTAATAATGCTTTCTTATAAACTAAAGCTTAACTTTTCAATCGTTTCGGTAAAAAATCGATACTCAGCGTTTGCTTATTCGACTAAAAAGAAAGTAACGCTTTAGAAGAAAGAGAGGAACGGAGAAAGAGAGAAGGGTGATGGATTATAATGGCCGTGTTGCATAACGTGTCGTTGACCACGCGGTTGGATTACTCACGTCTGTTCCTTCGATGACCTTGGATCACAATCGGCCGTTTAACTGGACACGGCTAGAACGTGCCCTTTCGAGGCTGCCCACTGTACCTACCAAGCAGTCCTGGTCCGACGCGATCATCGGCCTGTGGAGGATTATGGGAGGGCAATGCACCTCTCTTCTCTCGACTCCTCCTTCTTCTCCTTCTCCTTTTCCTTCTTCAGGACGATTCCGTACTCTCGATCCTTCTCGCAAATCGATGCTCCGTCGATAACTCCACGAGTCTTACGTTGATTCATCTTCTTTTTTACTTTCTTCTCTTTCGTAACTACGTATGTATGTGCTTGGCTTGAATTTCTTCATATATCTGCGATACAACGTGCGAAGTTAAAACGTGAACCGTTGCGAAATAAATTCGACGACATCTACGTACGAACGATGCGATAGGACGGAATAGAACTGGCTCAATGAGACGCGTAACAACGATCTTCCACGGATTGTAAATAATAGTTTCATTCAAAAGTGTATTATGTATTTCTTATCTACGTTATATATCCTAGGTATGTTGTCTTTTTTTTGTATCGTTCTGCCTAAGTTCGTAACTCGCGTACTACAGAGAAATAACAACTTTTTTTCTCCTTAGAAGAAATGCTATACGTGTATAAAAATAAACATCCAACGTATCTCGTAGCCGTATCGTCTATCTCTTTGTATATATCATAAATATGAAAAATCGATGTTGTAATGACGAAATATTTACATATTATTTTACGTATCAATTATAGTATTTTTTAACGTTATTGTCGTGCATTGATTAGCCATTTTAATATCATCGAGCAGACAAAGAATCTGTGCTTGTGCCATACACATTTGCTTTTCCATTCGAATCGATCGAGCGACAGAAATGCATTCGCATAACGAGCTTAATCTAGTCGGCGAGGATCGTCTCGAAGATTTTGCATAATGTATATGCTCTTACCTTATCTTCGTGAACCGACGCTAATTAACAAAATGAATTACGGTTCGGTAGATTCTAATTCTGGTATTTTCCACCGTCAAAATTTTATGAGACATCCAAATCGATAATTCATTTAAAATTATTTTTACTATAAAAATGAAATAATTGCATTATAAAAATGATACGTAACGAATAAAGCAAAAATAACTACTAATATGTATGTAGAGCCACGAAACTGCGCAAACTGATTTAGTTACTCGAGCACGAGCTAGAGTCGCAGAACTATAAAAAAGAAATAAAACTTTTTCTAACAGTAAGGATATTAGTTTTTTGTTTTACTACGCATGGAATGGAAAAAGATATGCTAAGAAGCTGACAATGAGATCTTAAGTCCGGAAATACTCACATATACGATAGAAGCGGAAATGCGACAGGTGACGCGCGCCTAATCGAATCAATCTTCTTCCAGGAAGGTTCTATCTCGCTGTGCAGAGGAGTGACATCGACTAATTAATAAAATAAATCAACGGATGAAGGTGCAATGACCCCCAGTGCATCGAGGAAAGACGAAAAGGTAGAGAGGGTGAATTCGAAGGGTGAGTTTAGGAGAGGAGGAGGAACGTCGGACGTTGCTTCGCTGTCGGATCATTGTCAAATTACAAAGATCAAGAATATCTAATGGACGCGCCATATCGCTTTCCCCCACCGTATAGTTTCCCCTTAACCTCCTCCATTACGACGAGCCACCACCACCACCACCACCACCACCACCACCACCACCACCACCATCACCATCACCATCACCACCATGATGCTACGTGGAAAGGACGATATCCAGGCGGCGTGCGCTGATGGCGTCAGCGTCGTCTTGGCACGACGCCGACGCATCGCGCAGAATCGCAACCCTCTTCTCTCGAACGCGAAGCAACCCCTACTTGATATCCACCTGCAATCCTTCCGTGGACCTCCGAAGTTACGTCATTCGAGTTTCGGACTCCGAGGGCGATGGTAGCCCTTCGCTTCCGATCCCATTTCCGTTTTCGAGAGAGAGTCTTCTCTCATATCGTCATTCCAGTGAGTCTTGCTTTATCCTCAGCCTAACCTCGGCTATTCCGTTTCTCAGGACTCGCTTCCTTCTCCAAAGCCTTTTTCTAATTCTATCCTTCTCTTTGATCATCAGTGTTCTTCGATGAAGTATACTACGTTTAAATTATTCGAAGAAAGGTTTGCGTCTGTAATTCACAATTCTCGAGATGCGAAGATTTCGTTCTCGTTCATCCTTTGCTTTAACGTCTTCACCTAGATTTGTCTCTTCGTGTGTGAACAACGTACGTACATCTTTACATTCTATTTTCTCTATCAAATCAATTTCTTCTGTACTAATAACAGTTATTTACGTAGGATTCTTCGCATCTCCCATCACAAATTAATTCTCTCCACATGTTCGTCTTTAACAGCTGGCTATTCTAGTTGAAAATGTCACTTTCTTATTCACTTTTTATTATTAATATACTAATTCTCAATATTATTCTTCTAGATTGGAAAACTATGTATCAATGTACATACTACTTACATATCAGTTCAATCAGTGATGTAACGATTTTCTCCATCGGAGGTATGTATGCTGGATGTTGGAAATGATCGAGAAGTAAACAATCGATATGTACTTTGAACGTTCAAGTTAAATATTCGACTTACTATGGATGACGTCTAAAAAGATTACAATCGAGAAGCTAATCCTTCTCTTACAAACTCCTGCTTTCCCGCCTTAATGACATCGAAACTTTTCAAGGATAAATCAAAGGTATGAAATTTTCTTTAAATTGATAATCTTAAAAAGACTTATTAATTAATAATGATATTTTTCTATTGCAAGTGCTGGGATCATCTTTATCTATTCTTCTTCTATGAAAATGCTCTTTATGCTTTTGATTGTTGCTCAGAAAGCCTTGAAAACAATACTGGCTTTCGGGCAATAATCATAATCACGGAAGAGCAAAGATTCGTCCTCTCGATCAACGTCTGACTGTCATTTAAATCGTCGTTAAACCTGCGAAAGGAACATCGTCCTCATTTGCCTGTCATAAACTCAGCAAAAGCAGATGTATGACTTCTTTCTTGCGAACAATATAATATAAACATCGAGATTTATTATAAGTTATTTGTTAAATGTACTGTGTCTGTGTGTATATGAACCCTGGCATTATCACTGTTTTACTGGCATTATCATTGTTTCTAAAATGTATATATAATATGGACAAGTATCGATTATATTAACAAGGTTAATTATATAATAATCCTATTAAATTCTAAGTTATACAATTGTTTAAATTCATCGATTTTCATCTCAAAGGGCTCGATTATTATCTACGAATGAAAATATGTACATTTTTTATGTTTGTAATAAGTATCACGAATCTTTTATACATAAGTTAGAAAAATTATTATCGTAATACAAATAAATCCCTTACATAGACCAGTATGATGGTCATAATAATTTTCCTATGCCTGTGACTGATAATATGTATCGAAAACTATAAATATTTCTGAAATAAACATTTTATAATAACACATTTAATCATAAACTTCTACATTTCGTTGAAATCCTTTCCTAGAAAGTGCAAATTTTACAAAATGCAATGTATATAGAGAATTTGTACATTGATTTATAAAAAATCGAATATACTAGTAGCACAGGAATATTGAATCGTCGATAGATTTCAACCTACTTGAATCGAGGTCAATATTTACTCATCTAGATATCTAAATACCATTTACTTGAACAAATTATTGTCTATCTCGAGCACGTTACTAGCGAACGTAGAATATTCCTATTTCCTGTGCCAAGGATAACGTGCCAACAATCTGAAAGAAGTCCAAGGCGCTGTTCAAATTGTCTTTTGCATTATACAGATTGAAATAGTATATGTTGCACTTCAACAGGTGTCAAATATTGAATTTATTCAAACTCGAACTATTTCGAGAAGATTTTCTCATCATTTTTCTTATCGAATAGGTTTTGAATTACTGGAGAAAATAGTGCAACTTTTCTCGGTAGTACGGAATCATTTTTGATGATGTTAATCCATCGAGTCATAGATTTCTTCTATGTTATAGATTATTTGAAAAGAGGATAATAGTTTATATAATTTTTAATCCCGATATTAATTTATTATATATATATATATATATATATATATATATATATACAGAGAGAGAGAGAGAGAGAGAGAGAGAGAGAGAGAGAGAGAGAGAGAGAGAGAAAGGGAGAAAAGATCAATGAACTGTTTGATCTTCTACGTTTGGATAGCGTCTTTGAAACGATATCGAAAGCCAATACAACAGTGCCTTCGCTATTCAAAGTCGAATAGCTTTCCAGCTTTAATTACGCTCCAGGCTCGTCGAACATACTTTTGAAACGAGGAAATTCTTTATATAACTCGAAATCGTTATCAATCTTACGATAGTTTTTCGATACGAAAGGATAATTCCTATTAAAACTCGATTAACCTCCCGTATTTTTCTATCCTCCTCGATCGTTCTTGCGAAGCAAGAATCAGACATACGTCATATCGAGAAGTTTCTTCTATCGGTAGGCCATTAATATCGCGGTGCGTAACGTCAGTGCCGGCGCGCCTCGACGTATGTTTTTCGAGAACTGCCAAAAGTCGAGACAACAAGGGTTGGCAGACGAGGAATGGGTCGGTTTGCGAGAAGGTGCGAGCGAATCTACTCCGATTCGCGAAAGATCAACGGAGTGGCCGATAGAAGAGGAGGGTGAGGAGAGAAAAAGAGAGAGGGAGGAGAACAACAGTATCGTCGGGCAACAGTGCATTATTTAAATTTTAAAAGCGTTTCAAAGTTTTCCCTTAATTTTGCCGTCTAGTTAACCGATGCCCGTTCTACACCTGCATAGGTAAATCGTGGCTGAGGGTGAGAGGAAAAGAGGGGAGATGCCGACGCGGAGATGGAAGCAGGTTGACAGATTGACGTTTGGTCGCGCCCGTTCAGCTCCTGCTGATGAATATTTTAGGTTTCTAGCTTCGCCTGTCAGTCGTCGGTGAAACAGAGAACGAGAAAGAGAGATAGATGGATAGATAGGTAGATATCTGGAAAGAGAGATAGAAAGAGAGGGAAAGAGAAGGCGAAAAGGATAAAACAAATGTGAGTGAGAAGATAGGACGCGCAATATGGGGAGGAAAAGAGAGGATTCTATGTATAGAGACGGTGCCCCGACGAACTTTCGACCCGAAATGACCCGAGAAAGATGCAGACGCTTCCACGACTATCACTCCTCCTCCCCCTTTACCCTGTCCTGTCTCACCTTTACCATTCGTAATGATCGCCCCTAATCCTGGCTATCAATCGATTGTACTATGAATATCAAGAAATTACATATTTACATACGTAAGGAAGATACATATAAGGTAGATACACGTATATGTATCTTCCCACCTATTTTCATTTCTACGTATCTGCGGAAATAAAATAAAAAAAAAAAAAACTCTTGCGAATATTCTATTTGTTTGAGCACGATGATAATTCTTAAAATACATAAGCTTTATTCATTTTTAATTCCTTCGTTCATTTTGTAATTATACACTTTTCTTAAGAAATTTACGTAACGTATATTTACCTTATCTAACGTAAAGATATATTGAAATATTCTATCTACGATTGTGAAAGTTGAATAAAATGACGGTAAATTCGATGACAGTGTCGGAAGTGGAGAGTAGTTAAATCACAGGCGTAATGCACACACAACAGATGAAACTGACACCTACCGTGGACATCCATTGTCCATCATTGAATATTCATGGACCGTGAAAAGGGGTTGTCGAACGGGGGTCAGATTCTTGAAGTGTATGTTACGTGTCGAAACTGACCGATAAATCTTTTATTTAAAACAATGACATTCGCGCACACGTCATCGAATTCGAAATATTACTCTTTCTATTTTTGCTGTTAACATCTTTTTGATATCTACGAATATTTTCGAATATTTCATTGATAGCTGTTATAAAATGATTAAAGATCGATCAGGATGTCGTTGACCTCGTATATTCAACGGTTACGCCACCGACGTATTTTTTAATAATAGACTAAATTAATTAAAACATCGCGAAAAGCTCTACGTTAATTGACAGAATGCAGAAATAGATAGCGCGGTGCAAAGCGGATGGTATTTATTAGGCGCAATCGTGAAAGTTCAAAATATTTCCAAATAGGATTCCTCAAACATCGAAAATTTTATTTCAAACGTTTATATATCATTTTGATATGTTTAACGAAACGTCACGGTATCGACTATTTAGAGTGTATTATTTCTAATTTTATTGCATTCGATTTCAAATCTTATGATTCCCATCGCGTATTGTACAGGATCACATGACTTTTTGTCACGTGAGATGTGTCACGTGTTAAATGTATGTAGTTATGTGGGATGTGCAGCAGATAACCTAATTTATACTTTTGTATATATTAATATAAAAAAAAAAGATGGATAACGCTGAGAATTCCAGTTTATACGGTCTTTTTCAAGAATCGTTAACAGACGATAATCTTTTTATGATTGGAACAAGCGTAGATACAGGTGAAATAATAATATAAATTATCTAATTACGTGGTAATGATCATAACCTACGATAAGTACATACGGGTAAAACAATGCCTATGTGTGTATATATATATATATATATATATATATATATATATATATATATACATATATTTATGTACAGGTTTTGAATGGGAAGCAATCGATGAATGTAGAGAGAAAATAAATAAACGTCTTCACGTTGTTAAAGAACGTGGAAACATTTATTTCAATGTCCCTTGGGATCAATTTGTTAAGGTAATTGTTCACTGATGCATTATGTATTTTTATTTAAAACTATCAAGCTCTTATTTGAACATTATTTTCAATATACATTCTAGGTACAAGAAATGAGATCTATAGATAACATATTTATAGTTGGAAGCATACTTAAACTTATGTTTGATGGAATCAATAAAGAAGCCGATTTAAAATTATGTACAAATGTTGTACATAATAATGTGAAGTTGGAAAAGGCATTAAATGCTTGGAAAAGCATTACTCAATTCCCAGGAAAAGTCTATCCAACTATTAATGAATATGAAGAGGCACTAAAACATGATAAAATTTTTGATAACTTAAAATCTACCAGTTCTAAAATCAGAAAAAGAGGACAGAATCCGGCTGATGCAGAAATTAATGATGTTTTAAGATATAGAGTAACTTGTGAAAGAATTGGTACACATAGCTTTGAATCTCCTGAAGCTGCTAGAATTATAGGAGGAGAATTACAAGATAAATATCATTGGCTAGTTGATTTATCTACATATCACTTGGAAATAATCTGTAAAATAATTAAAAGTAAACTTTATTTTATCATTAAACTTGTCCAATTCTATGATACATTTAGATCTTAAGTTATTTTTTTTGTTTGTAATTAGATGAAATAGTGACACAACTACGTATTACACATGAATCTAAACATCATAGAAATATTATGCATTTTGGACCAACTACACTAAGAGCTACCATATGTTACAACTTATTAAGATTGGCACGTCCAAATCCAGGGGATATCATAATTGATCCTATGTGTGGAAGTGGTTCTATTCCTATTGAAGTATGTTAATTTTAAGCAAAATTAAATACCATATATATTTATCATTTTACAAAATTAATATAATTTTTAGGGAGGATTAGCCTATGAAAATTCATACATGTTATGTGGAGATAATCATACAAAGGCTGTGCTAAGATCAAAATCTAATATAAATATCTCCTGTCTTAAATCTAAAGTCGATTTAACACAGTGGAGTGTTTCTTATTTACCACTTTTAAATTCTTCTATTGATATTGTTGTAACTGATATGGTATCTATAAATATTATTTTTTTTCTACATTATTACGTATAATGAAATTCAGAAATATACTAAACGCATTTTGTAGCCTTTTGGGAAACGCAGTGGTAAAATATCAGACAATAGAGTGCTTTATAAAGAGTTCTTACTGCAGTTAGGCCGAGTTGTAAAACCTATTACTGGTCGATTAGTATTGCTAACGTATGATAGACGTAGTTTTCATCTAGTAAGTCTTAAGCATATAAAAATAATACTTTCAATTAATCACTGTGTAAATTAAATGTTCCTTATATTTTATAGGCATTACAAAGAGCTGGTAACTTATTCAGAGTAACAAAAATGTTAGGTGTTAATGTAGGAGGACTACATGCTGCTGTATATGTATTAAAACGAACAAAAATAGAATATAAGTAATTAAAAAGACATACGAGTAACGAACATACGATTACAAAACAATAAAACTAATTAATTTTTTAAACAATTAAATTTTTGTTTAAAAATCTATTGGAGTTCAATGTTTTTTTTATATAAATCACTAAAAATAATTTTCTATATTTTTTTATACTGTTAAATTATATAAGTAAAAAAGATAATACCAATAAATCTATAAGAAAAATTTTCTTCTGCTGGTTTCCATCTCGTGTCGTCGCCCTTGAATAAGCCATTCATAATCTCCATATTTACTATCAAATGTACCATGTTGTAATGATTTTAATTTTAAAGTAAATCGTGGACCTAACTCTCTTAATCTTGGTTTACCTGTTTTCAAATTAAATTCATACCTGTTGAAGCAAATGTTTATTTAATTTTAAACATACAATATACTTTTTTTTGTATTTCTCTTTAGCTATATATGGTATCTTGATAAATTACCTATGATGTCTAAAAAATATATAATCTCTTTGATTATGAAAAGTTACAACTCTTCTACCCTTAAACTCGGGCTCATAATGAAATAATGCACCTAACATCCTTCCTATAGTATATCCCAAACGAGTTGTAAAATTAGTTAATATAACCTCCGGTCTATGCTCTGTAATTTCTTTATGATTACGTCTTAATTCAGGTGTGATTTTAACATTACTCAATTTAAAGTACGCTGTTGGTCCATCAGGCAAATGAATTATTAACATTCCATCTAAAATCATAAAAAAAATCAATGATTATCTGTGTAAAAATCTACTTTTTTTATAATTGTAATTTTAATAAAAAAAAAATACTTGGTACACAGCGATCTTCATTGATTATAATTAGATCTGTAAAATTTCTAGTAATAGCACTTTTAACCATTTTTTTAACACCAGAACGATTCCTATATAAAGATATAGAATTAGGTATCATTCTTGTAAGTTCTCTACCAAAAATTCTAGTCTTCCTTGTTGGATTATCAGAATATGTTATCAAAACCTTAGGCTCATATTCTTTTCTGTAATATGCAGCAAACTCATCATGCTCCAAATCAATTTTAACTTCTTCATTTTCTTCATCATCCAAATCACCAACTATTGCAGTTTCATCTTTTTCTCTTAAACTTTCTATTGTATGTGGTACTTGCTTTGGAGCACCTTCTTGTATTCTATTCTTTTTTGCTTCCTTTTTAGCTTTTGCTTTTTGTTTTAACAATTGCTTACATTTTTCGTACCTAACAGCTTTACATTTAATATGATTGAAATTACTTTCAGATGGCAACATAACCTCTGCAGATTGACTCGTTGATGTACTTGAATTATTCTCTTCCACTGCATTTTCTTTCTTCTTTTTGGGACGACTTAGAGGATTTTTCTTCAAATTTTTAATCTTCATTTTGTATTTCTTTATTCAATTCGTAAATAAAATAAATATTTCAATACTCCCTGTGAAACACGTGCCACGCACGTACATATATCTAATTTAACCTAACTACTATTTGACACACTACAAACTAAGTACATATATATTTTTTCATAGCACCTCAGTATGGTAACGGTTGAATGATCTAATTATACTTAGAATTATTCAATATCATTTAAAGAAATGTCGTAAATATCAATTTGTAAAAAGATACGACCATAAAACAAAACTTTCTCTAAAGGGATATTTCGGCAGGAATAGATTTTCTGATACTTGATTGGTTGAATCAATCATTTGAAAATTAAATTTGATTGGTTGATTTTCAAGAGCTTCGATTAATCGAACCGCGATTAATCGATTGTGAGTTGCAATACACAAAGCTTATCTTAAGAAATTCTTTCATATAAGTATTTAATTAGATCCTTTTAAGAAACAAGTATAAACATTGTCTTATACAAAATAATATTGAAACTTTTCATACACGAAATATTCATTAGAATAACTAACAGTTAAATTGAAAAAAGTTATCATTGTCGATAGATATATTTTCATTTTACTGAAGTATTATCAAATTAATCAAAATTAATGATATATATCATTGTCAATGATATAAGTGCAGTTTGAAGTTTAATCATTTAAATTTTAAGACTATCCATAATACAAAAAATACTGCTATAGAAAAAAGAAATAAATATAGAATATAATAATTATGACCAGCTTTAGCTAATCGTAAAACACGTCCAACAGATGCACCTAATGATCCACTAGTTCTTTCAAAATCATCATCCTAAAATAATACAAATTATAATCGTATATTTAAAAAAAGATGTTACTTCAGTAGCATAAAATAATAATAAATATCTCATGTAGTTACAAACCATTCCACGTAAGACTTTCTCTTGATATTTCACTTCGGTTCCTATATCAATTGATAATGATTTAAGAGCATTAATTTTAGTACTTAATTCCTCTGTCATCTTTTCATTTTCATCTTCGAAAGCATTGTGACTAGATGTTGTCGGCAACGGCTCATAGTTATAACCTCCTTTAAGGATGATCAAGTTAAAATAAAATAATATTTGTATATTTGCGTATTTAGCTTTACTCACCCGAATGGGATCTTCTCATTTTATTCGCTATTTTGAAGCTTTAAAAATAATATATTTAATTGTGGAACTATTTAATTATTTTATAGGTTTATAACACAAATATTGTTGATATAAGATACAACATCAATGTAAAAACTGCAAAAATAATAATTGCTAATAAATATTCAATAATAATCAACAATTAATTTAGTACAATATATATTAAACCATCATCTACCTACATCTATAAATTAATAATTACTATTTTAGAATTACTATGATACAATCAACTCAGAAGGTTATGTGTCATTATTCTACTCATAATTTAATATTTATCTCATTTCCTAATGAAATCTGAACCAATGAAAACAAACGTCATTAAAAAACAACTAGTCCATACATAATTAACAAATAATATAAATATCAGCAAGATTAGATCAAATTTCGCGTCATTGAACACGTTGGCACTTTTGGACAAATGTACAATTTACTAATAAAATCTAAAGAAATGATAACAAACGTCATTAAAAAGTAACTTGAACGTACATAATCAACAAATAATAAAATGTTAGTAAGTTAGATCAAATTTCGCGTCATTGAACACGTTGGCACTTTTGGGCAGATTTACAATTCATTATAGTTGAGTAGTCTCGTTTTCAGCGAGTATAAAATAGAAATATTAACATAAATAAAAGATTCTCTACATGACTTTCTTTTCAAATTATGATATGAAATATTATCTTGGCTTATATAATATTAATATTTATCTACAATCAGATTTTGAGCGCAGTTAAAAATGTCCAAAAGCTAATCATAGAAATCGAACTGAATCAATAGTACCACCTTAAGAAAACTTCTGGGAAGTTTGATTTCAAAGATGATAATTTATGCAAGGATCTCTTTTAGAATTTATTAGAAAATTTTTATTTTTATGCATGAACTATTCTAGAAAAAAAGAAAAAGAAAAAAAAAATTTATGACACCATTTTTTTCGAGGAACTAATATGTACAATTTATACAATACAGGTATATAATGTCAAAACAAATATAATAATAAATATATTAAGTAATAAAATAATCTATCTATATCTCCACTGAGATACAAAAAAGAGAAAATTTGAAAAATGGAAAAGATCATCATAGAACGTAATAAATTTTAATTAAATTTAAAATACAGCCATTAGCTCGACAGTACTTGCATTAATTGAATTAGTTACATATTGCAAGTAATATCGATTACCAGGTCTCACCACTTGGAGGTTGCTGTATATGGAGACCCGCGGGCTATGACTCTATTGTTAATGCCAAATAGTTCAAAATCAATTATATAGAATCATTATTATTACACATTCAATAATAATTATTATAATTTGGAAAAAACAAAATCGCGAAACGAATCAAAATTTTTGTTCAATCAATTAAGATCAGACGAAAATTTATGAATCCGTTTAATATCGACCTACCTACCCGATAAACGCGAGGAAATATGATGAAAATGAAAATAAAACGCATTACTAATTACATTAGCACATACCCTATAAACATTACAATACATAATAGAATACATATAATAGTTTTATATAATGAAAGTCAGTCTCCTGTGAACATAAAAAAACATTTGAACCTTTTTATAATTAAATAAGAAGCAATAAAAATAACATGCGAGATTTATGCAATAAATCAGCAATCACCTGTAAATATAAATATTTCATAATTAAACAAAAAGCA
>NC_057705.1:361414-365869 GCF_014466175.1 Vespula pensylvanica
ACCTGTAAATATAAATATTTCATAATTAAACAAAAAGCAATCGAAATAAGGTCCGAACTTCATATAAGAAATCAACAGTCACCTGTGAACATAAAACATCTAAAATATTTCATAATTAAATAAGAAGAAATAAAAATAATATGCGAGATTTATATAATAAATCAGCAATCACCTGTAAATATAAATATTTCATAATTAAACAAAAAGCAATCGAAATAAGGTCCAAACTTCATATAAGAAATCAACAGTCACCTGTGAACATAAAACATTTAAAATATTTCATAATTAAATAAGAAGCAATTCAAATAAGGTGTGAACTTCATATAATAAATTAGCAGTCATCTGTGAACATAAAACATGTAAATCATTTCAATATAAACAATATGCAAATTTTATATAATGAAGAAACAACCTGTGGATATAAGAAATTTATAATTTTATTGGTTTCTGAAAATAAAACATATTAAAATAAGAATTATTTTATACACACATATACATGCACATATACATATCTCATAAACGAAAAGAACAACCAATGAAAAGTGGAATCGAATCAATGGAGCCAATTTAGATGATACCTCCTGAAACAGAAATTAACTATGTTTAGTTAAAATTTGTTTAATATTTCAAATGAAAAAAAAAAGAATGATTACAAACAATGCATCCTTCATTGCTTCTTATTTTTTATAATTCCGATTCTTCATTCGTCATCAATAATTAATTAGATCTTCACTTTATTATTTTGCTATAATTTTGTGTTGATTAAAGCACCTGAAAAACCTGAAACAAAAATTTTGCATGATGAATTCATAATTTTTATCAATTTATTTTTATGTCATACACTATGATAGTATGACAAATTTTGAAAGATTATTTTCAAAACTGTTGTTAGTACTCACTGATATATAAAAGGATCTTTTGCAATATTTAATCTTGAAAATTGGAAATGACCTCTCTGTAACAGAAAACTATATAAAAGGGCATGTGTGGAAAGACAAAATTTTTATTTACAATCTATGGGCAAATATTTTCATAATTTTGATAATTTAATAAGTAAAAAATTGTATACATATATATTTCACCATAGATTGTAATGTTGAAAAAAAAAAATAAAAAATAAAGTATTAAAATGACCATAAAATTGGCAATGAATATGTCGAATTCTCAATGTATTAGAAAATAGGTTTTACATTTAAATAAAAATATGAAATTATGAATGAATTTTATGTACAAATATATGGAAATATATAGAAATATATACAAAACACATATAAAGATAGAATTACATAATAAATTGACAATTGTTTAATACAATTAAAATACATAATGTAAATCATTCAAGACACGTTATAAAAAAAAAAGGAAAAGAATTGTGAATATTTCACAATATTTAAGAATTAGGTCGCGTTAAAAAAAAAAAAAAAAAAAAAAAGGAAAAGAGTAAAAGTATACTGCACCTTGTGTCGTATTATAAAATGCATACACAATTTTGTATACTGCCATAAACATATCCATAACGAGATTATATATATATTTAACCAATAGATTACATATATCTTATATTATTACGTTTATATTAACGCGAAGTAAGCAGTTACATCATGTGTCTGATGTACATATTACATCGTCTACGTATAAGACACTGCTTTATCTATTAAATTATAAAAAATATAGTAATACAATTTCACAATTTTAAAACCATACAATTTGTATATGTATATGAAATAGTAATGAAATATGAAATCTAAAAGAGGAAAATAAGATTATATATATAAATATTACACATATTAAAGACAAAATAGCTTTAATATATTCTTACATATTATTTATATGAATTTATTTTATTGCTACTGCTTGCTTTAACAGATCTTAATTTCCTTAACTACATCAAGTCTTATAGATTTTTAATCAGAATAATTAAAATCTATATAAGATGATGATTATATTCATACAAGTCATAAAATGACTCTTACAATAAATGAGCCATCCTACAACTTGTAATAAGACTATGTTGGCATTGGAGAAAGTATATATATATAAATATATAATCATCAAAAGTGAATGTACATAAAAAAGATAAAGAAAAAGTGATTGATTTACTAATAATCATATAAAACATTTTAAATTATCCTGAAATAAAAATCTACATGCTTGAGTATCCCAGGTGCATTCCTGAATGCAAACCTGTCCCTGAACTATTTTCGCTCACACTCCTGAGTGTGGTACAGCCTTTTCATTCGCTTCATTTATATACCAAGACTTATGCACTTTTATTCCAAAAAATAATCATATTTCTCTAAAATATATATAAACATTTGCTAATAATCTACATCATTCATTATATCTTCTTAATATTTCTTATGAAACTTTCATATATATAATCAAAATACTCCCTCTTTCTCTCTCTCTCTCCCTTTCTCATGTATATATTTATTAATTCTGTCATTTCATATTCATATGTTGATAATTTTGGAATAAGAATGTATACCCTTGACATATTTTATGCACTCCTGAGTGCTAGGCTGTTATTTTTGTATCATATCGCTCGCTTAGCAAGATTTATACATTTCTAATCAGAATGATTCAAAATTTCTTTTCGTTCATTTGCACACTATTTAAATATAAATAAGTTATTATATTAGGAAGAGTATAAAATATTCTTGATTTATTATTAAGTAATGTTAAAGAAATACTTTGAGGTAGGAATACTTTAAATACTTATTATATAATACTTTCATATGTGCATTTTCATTTATGTATTTTTAATCATTCTGAATGAGAAATACATATCCTTACTATAATATGTTCATCTGCATTCCTGAATGCAGGTATGTACTTACTGCGAACTTATTCTATATGCACTCCTGAGTGCAGGCAAGCCATTTCAACCGCTTCATTTATATACCAAGCCTTATGCATTTTTATTCCAAAAAATAATTATATTTCTTTCAGAAATATATAAACATATTTTTTTAATATTTCTTATGAAACTTTCGTATATATGATATAAAAACTGCTTCTCTCTCACTCCTCTCTCTCTCTCATATATGTATATCCTTATTAATTCTCTCATTTCATATTCATTTGTACATAATTTTGGAATAAAAATGTATACCCTTGACATATTTTAATATGCACTCCTGAGTGCTGGCTGCCATCATGTCGCTTCATTCATCTAGTAAGACTTATACATTTCTTATCCGCATGGTTCAAATTTTCTTTTAATTCATTTGCACCATTTAAATATCATTTAATTATTATATATGGAATAAAATGAATTTCATTTATTATTAAAAAAGTTTAATATATTAAAAAAATATCACCAGAGATTGATGTACTTATATATTGTTTCATTAAGTAATTTTATTAGTGCATCCATTTATTCATCTTTGATCATTCCGAATGTGAAATGTATATCCTTACTATAATTTGTGTATTTGCATTCCTGAATGCAATCATGTACTTACTGTGAATCTTTCTTATGCACTCCTGAGTGCAGGCAAGCCATTTCAATCGTTTCATTTATATACCAAGATTTATGCATTTTTATTCCAAAAAATAATTATATTTCTCTCAGAAATATATAAACATATCTTTTTAATATTTCTTATGAAACTTTCTTATGAAACATATGATAAAAAAACTCCTTTTTTTCTCTCACTCCTCTCTCTCTCATATATGTATATCCTTATTAATTCTCTCATTTCATATTCATTTGTACATAATTTTGGAATAAAAATGTATACCCTTGACATATTTTAATATGCACTCCTGAGTGCTGGCTGCCATTTATGTCGCTTCATTCATCTAGCAAGGTTTATATATATTTCTTATCAGAATGATTCAAATTTCCTTTTAATTCATTTGTACTATTTAATTATCACTCAATTATTATATATGGAATAAAATGAAATTTCATTTACTTATTGGCAGACAAGTTTAATATACTGAAAAAAACATTATCACCAGAGATCGACGTATTTTATATATTTCTTCGTTTAGTATCTTTATTAGCACATTCATTCATTCACCTTTGATCATTCCGAATGTGAAATATATATCCTTACTATAATATGTTCATTTGCATTCCTGAATGCAATCATGTACTTACTGTGAACCTTTCATATGCACTCCTGAGTGCAGGCAAGCCATTTTATTCGTTTCATTTATATACCAAGACGTATAACTTTTTATTTCAAAAAATATTTATATTTCTTTTCAAATATGTATAAACATTTATTAATAATCTTTGTATCATTCATTATATTTTCTTATGAAACTTTCATATATATAATAAAAATACTTCTTCTTTCTCTCTCTTTCCTCTCTTCCTCTCTTTCTCTCTCTTTCATATATATTTATTAAGTTCTTCATCTCATATTCATTTGTTGATAATTTTGAAATAAAAATGTATACCCTTGACATATTTTAATATGCACTCCTGAGTGCTGGCTG